>NC_060176.1:78951610-79061610 GCF_021184085.1 Oncorhynchus gorbuscha
CCTCCTGGCGCACTCGAGGAGGAATCCTGGCGGCAACGGAGGAAATCATCGATGAGTGAACGGTCCAGCACGTCCCGAGACGGAACCCAACTCCTCTCCTCAGGACCGTAACCCTCCCAATCCACTAAGTATTGGTGACCCCGTCCCCGAGACGCATGTCCATGATCTTATGTACCTTGTAAATAGGTGCGCTCTCGACAAGGACGGGAGGGGAGGGAAGACGAACGGGGGTGCGAAGAAAGGGCTTAACACAGGAGACATGGAAGACAGGATGGGCCAGCGACGAAGATGTCGCGGAAGAAGCAGTCGCACAGCGACAGGATTGGCGACCTGGGAGACACGGAACGGACCAATGAACCGCGGAGTCAACTTACGAGAAGCTGTCGTAAGAGGAAGGTTGCGAGTGGAAAGCCACACTCTCTGGCCGCAACAATACCTTGGACTCTTAATCCTGCGTTTATTGGCGGCTCTCACCGTCTGTGCCCTGTAACGGCAAAGTGCAGACCTCACCCTCCTCCAGGTGCGCTCACAGCGTTGGACAAACGCTTGAGCGGAGGGAGCGCTGGACTCGGCAAGCTGGGATGAGAACAGAGGAGGCTGGTAACCCAGACTACTCTGAAACGGAGATAACCCGGTAGCAGACGAAGGAAGCGAGTTGTGGCGTATTCTGCAGGGAGCTGTTCTGCCCAAAGCCTGGGGTTCTGAGAAAGGCTGCGTAGTATGCGACAATCGTCTGATTGGCCCTCTCTGCTTGACCGTTAGACTGAGGATGAAGGCTTGGGAAGAGAGAGACTGACGGACGCACCAATCAAGCGACAGAACTCCCTCCAAAACTGTGAGCGTGAATTGCGGACCTCTGTCTGAAACGGCGTCTAACGGGAGGCCATGAATTCTGAATACATTCTCAATAATGATTTGTGCCGTCTCCTTAGCGGAAGGGAAGTTTAGCGAGGGAATGAAATGTGCCGCCTTAGAGAACCTATCGACAACCGTCAGAATCACAGTCTTCCCCGCCAGACACAAGGCAGACCCGGTAATGAAGTCTAAGGCAATGTGAGACCATGGTCGAGAAGGAATGGGAGGCGGTCTGGGGCCAGCCGGCAGGAGGATTACCCGACTTAGTCTGCGCGCAGATCGAACAAGCAGCCACGAGAAACGGCGCGTGTCACGCTCCCGGCCACCAAAAACGCTAGCGAATAGGCCTTAAGAGTGCCTCGAACTTACCGGGATGACCAGCTAACTTGGCAGAGTGAGCCCACTGAAGAACAGCCCGGAAGTGAGCAGGGCGAAAAGGTTACTAGGACAAGCGCGCGCGCAGTGTGTCGTGAGTGCTTGCTTAACCTGTCTTTCTTCCCCAACCGCCCATGGGGAAGCTTACTCGGGATCAGTAGAAGCCACAGAAGAACTAAACAGACGGGATAAGGCATCAGGCTTGGTGTTCTTGCCTACCCGGACGGTAGAAATCACAAACTCGAAACGAGGCGGCTCTTAAGAAGCAGCGGGCATTGATGCGTTTTGGCAGGCGGTTATACTCAAGGTTCTTGTAATTCTGTCCCAGCGACAAAAGGAGCAGTGGCCCCTCCCAGCCCTGTGTGTTCGCCACAGGAGCTAGCGGATGGCGAGCAGTTCACGGTTACCCACATCATAGTTGCGCTCAGATGGCGACAGGCGATGAGAAAAATAAGCGCAAGGATGAACCTTATCGTCAGACTGGAAGCGCTGGGATAGAATGGCTCCCACGCCTACCTCTGAAGCGTCAACCTCGACAATGAATTGTCTAGTGACGTCAGGAGTAACGAGGATAGGAGCGGACGTAAAGCGTTCTTTTAGAAGATCAAAAGCTCCCTGGGCGGAACCGGACCACTTAAAACACGTCTTGACAGAAGTAAGAGCTGTGAGAGGGGCAGCAACTTGACCGAAATTACGAATGAAACGCCGATAGAAATTAGCGAAACCTAAAAGCGCTGCAACTCGACACGTGACCTTGGAGCGGGCCAATCACTGACAGCTTGGACCTTAGCGGAATCCATCTGAATGCCTTCAGCGGAAATAACGGAACCGAGAAAAGTAACGGAGGAGACATGAAAAGAGCACTTCTCAGCCTTTACGTAGAGACAATTCTCTAAAAGGCGCTGTAGAACACGTCGAACGTGCTGAACATGAATCTCGAGTGACGGAGAAAAAATCAGGATATCGTCAAGATAGACAAAAACAAAGATGTTCAGCATGTCTCTCAGAACATCATTAACTAATGCCTGAAAAACAGCTGGCGCATTGGCGAGACCGAACGGCAGAACCCGGTACTCAAAATGCCTAACGGAGTGTTAAACGCCGTTTTCCACTCGTCCCCCTCTCTGATGCGCACGAGATGGTAAGCGTTACGAAGGTCCAACTTAGTAAAGCACCTGGCTCCCTGCAGAATCTCGAAGGCTGATGACATAAGGGAAGCGGATAACGATTCTTAACCGTTATGTCATTCAGCCCTCGATAATCCACGCAGGGGCGCAGAGTACCGTCCTTCTTCTTAACAAAAAGAACCCCGCCCCGGCCGGAGAGGAAGAAGGCACTATGGTACCGGCGTCAAGAGACACAGACAAATAATCCTCGAGAGCCTTACGTTCGGGAGCCGACAGAGAGTATAGTCTACCTCGAGGAGGAGTGGTCCCCGGAAGGAGATCAATACTACAATCATACGACCGGTGAGGAGGAAGGGAGTTGGCTCGGGACCGACTGAAGACCGTGCGCAGATCATGATATTCCTCCGGCACTCCTGTCAAATCGCCAGGTTCCTCCTGAGAAGTAGGGACAGAAGAAAGCGGGAGGGATGGCAGACATTAAACACTTCACATGACAAGAAACGTTCCAGGATAGGATAGAATTACTAGACCAATTAATAGAAGGATTATGACATACTAGCCAGGGATGACCCAAAACAACAGGTGTAAACGGTGAACGGAAAATCAAAAAGAAATAGTCTCACTGTGGTTACCAGATACTGTGAGGGTTAAAGGTAGTGTCTCAAATCTGATACTGGGAAGATGACTACCATCTAAGGCGAACATGGGCGTAGGCTTATCTAACTCTCTGAAAGGAATGTCATGTTTCCGAACCCATGAAATAACTGGAGAAGCGGCCACAGACTGCAGGTCGCCGGGTAGGCGCAGGCCGTAGTCGACAGAGACACCTGCTCACACGCAGCATCTGATGAAGGCAAAAAAACACGACAGGACAGGGCGATACACAATCACAGCAAAAACACGACAGGACAGGGCGAAACGCAATCACAGCATGGTGAATACAATACAAGGAACCGACGGGACAGGAACGGAACACAAAGGAATAAATAGGGACTCTAATCAGGGGAAAGGATCGGGAACAGGTGTGGGAAGACTAAATGATGATTAGGGGAATAGGAACAGCTGGGAGCAGGAACGGAACGATAGAGAGAGGAGAGAGAGGGAGGGGGAGAGAGAGGGATAGAAGGAGGGAAAGAACCAAATAAGACCAGCAGAGGGAAACGAATAGCATGGGGAGCACAGGGACAAGACATGATAATAAATGACAAACATGACACATGGTTAGCAGATGTTAATGCGAGTGTAGCGAAATGCTTGTGCTTCTAGTTCCGACAATGCAGTGATAACCAACAAGTAATCTAACTAACAATTCCAAAACTACTGTCTTATACACAGTGTAAGGGGATAAGGAACATGTACATAAGGATATATGAATGAGTGATGGTACAGAGCAGCATACAGTAGATGGTATCGAGTACAGTATATACATATGAGATGAGTATGTAGACAAAGTAAACAAAGTGGCATAGTTAAAGTGGCTAGTGATACATGTGTTACATAAGGATGCAGTCGATGTTGTAGAGTACAGTATATACATATGTATATGAGATGAATAATGTAGGGTAAGTAACATTATATAAGGTAGCATTGTTTAAAGTGGCTAGTGATATATTTACATCATTTCCCATCAATTCCCATTATTAAAATGGCTGGAGTTGGCTCAGTGTCAATGACAGTGTGTTGGCAGCAGCCACTCAATGTTAGTGGTGGCTATTTAACAGTCTGATGGCCTTGAGATAGAAGCTGTTTTTCAGTCTCTCGGTCCCAGCTTTGATGCACCTGTACTGACCTCGCCTTCTGGATGATAGCGGGGTGAACAGGCAGTGGTTCGGGTGGTTGATGTCCTTGATGATCTTTATGGCCTTCCTGTAACAACGGGTGGTGTAGGTGTCCTGGAGGGCAGGTAGTTTGCCCCGGTGATGCGTTGTGCAGTCCTCACTACCCTCTGGAGAGCCTTACGGTTGAGGGCGGAGCAGTTGCCGTACCAGGCGGTGATACAGCCCGCCAGGATGCTCTCGATTGTGCATCTGTAGAAGTTTGTGAGTGCTTTTGGTGACAAGCCGAATTTCTTCAGCCTCCTGAGGTTGAATAGGCGCTGCTGCGCCTTCTTCACGGCGCTGTCAGTGTGAGTGGACCAATTCAGTTTGTCTGTGATGTGTATGCCGAGGAACTTAAAACTAGCTACCCTCTCCACTACTGTTCCATCGATGTGGATAGGGGTGTTCCCTCTGCTGTTTCCTGAAGTCCACAATCATCTCCTTAGTTTTGTTGACGTTGAGTGTGAGGTTATTTTCCTGACACCACACTCCAAGGGCCCTCACCTCCTCCCTGTAGGCCGTCTCGTCGTTGTTGGTAATCAAGCCTACCACTGTTGTGTCGTCCGCAAACTTGATGATTGAGTTGGAGCGTGCGTGGCCACGCAGTCGTGGGTGAACAGGGAGTACAGGAGAGGGCTCAGAACGCACCCTTGTGGGGCCCCGTGTTGAGGATCAGCGGGGAGGAGATGTTGTTGCCTACCCTCACCACCTGGGGGCGGCCCGTCAGGAAGTCCAGTACCCAGTTGCACAGGGCGGGGTCGAGACCCAGGGTCTCGAGCTTGATGACGAGCTTGGAGGGTACTATGGTGTTGAATGCCGAGCTGTAGTCGATGAACAGCATTCTCACATAGGTATTCCTCTTGTCCAGGTGGGTTAGGGCAGTGTGCAGTGTGGTTGAGATTGCATCGTCTGTGGACCTATTTGGGCGGTAAGCAAATTGGAGTGGGTCTAGGGTGTCAGGAAGGGTGGAGGTGATATGGTCCTTGACTAGTCTCTCAAAGCACTTCATGATGACGGAAGTGAGTGCTACGGGGCGGTAGTCGTTTAGCTCAGTTACCTTAGCTTTCTTGGGAACAGGAACAATGGTGGCCCTCTTGAAGCATGTGGGAACAGCAGACTGGTATAGGGATTGATTGAATATGTCCGTAAACACACCGGCCAGCTGGTCTGCGCATGCTCGGAGGCGCGGCTGGGGATGCCGTCTGGGCCTGCAGCCTTGCGAGGGTTAACACGTTTAAATGTCTTAATCACCTCGGCTGCAGTGAAGGAGAGACTGCATGTTTCCGTTGCAGGCCGTGTCAGTGGCACTGTATTGTCCTCAAAGCGGGCAAAAAAGTTATTTAGTCTGCCTGGGAGCAAGACATCCTGGTCCGTGACTGGGCTGGATTTCATCTTGTAGTCCGTGATTGACTGTAGACCCTGCCACATGCCTCTTGTGTCTGAGCCATTGAATTGAGATTCCACTTTGTCTCTGTACTGACGCTTAGCTTGTTTGATAGCCTTACGGAGGAATAGCTGCACTGTTTGTATTCAGTCATGTTGCCAGACACCTTGCCCTGATTAAAAGCAGTGGTTCGCGCTTTCAGTTTCACGCGAATGCTGCCATCAATCCACGGTTTCTGGTTAGGGAATGTTTTTATCGTTGCTATGGGAACGACATCTTCGACGCACGTTCTAATGAACTCGCACACCGAATCAGCGTATTCGTCAATATTCCCATCTGACGCAATACGAAACATGTCCCAGTCCACGTGATGGAAGCAGTCTTGGAGTGTAGAGTCAGCTTGGTCTGACCAGCGTTGGACAGACCTCAGCGTGGGAGCCTCTTGTTTTAATTTCTGCCTGTAGTCAGTGGGCCCAGTCCTTACAAGGACCACCTGCACCCCTCCCTCTGCCTTCTCCCTTTTCGGGAGAAGCATATCGCTTATGGCCAACATCACCACACTCAAAACACCGTTGACTACCTGTTCTAGCATAAGCCATATACAGTCTATTGTCATACTTGACTTTAAACGATAACTCCAAAGTCTGCTCCGGTGAGTCCAAAAACATAAACACCTGTCGCCGAAACGACCTAACCTGTTTCAATGCCGGGTGTTTGAAACGACCTAACCTGTTTCAACTCCGGGTGATGAAACGACCTAACCTGTTTCAACTCCGGGTGTTTGAAACGACCTAACCTGTTTCAACTCCGGGTGATGAAACGACCTAACCTGTTTCAACGCCGGGTGTTTGAAACGACCTAACCTGTTTCAACGCCGGGTGTTTGAAACGACCTAACCTGTTTCAACTCCGGGTGTTTGAAACGACCTAACCTGTTTCCATGCTGGGTGATAAAACGACCTCACCTGTTTCAACTCCGGGTGTTGAAACGACCTCACCTGTTTCAACGCCGGGTGTTTAAAACGACCTCACCTGTTTCAATGCCGGGTGTTTGAAACCCAACTGGACAATCTTAATTGAACTTGAGAACTTCCCAAACCACAATAACTCGCGATCCAACAGCTCATTGGGTATAAACGGCGGTACATTCAAAATCGTTACCCCTGTTGACGGAGAGAAGAGCGGCGTAACTTGAAGAAACATTCCTTTAAGAAGTACGCCATGCTCAACCATACGATCTACAAGACTCTTCTTTAACAAGTACACCATGCTCAACCATAAGATCAACCAGACACTCTTCTTTAAGAATATTGTGTCACCATGCTCAATTATGCATACAAGATCAATCTTCTTTAAGAAGTACATAGCTTTTCTTTAAAAGAAAAACCACTCTGACTTTCTTCAAACGCCATGCAACCATACGATCTACAAGACTCTCTTCTTTAAGAAGCTTCGGCAAAACATGCTCAACCATACGATCTCAAGACTCTGTTTTTAAGAAGTACACCATGCTCAACCATAATGAGCCTGCAAGACTCTTCTTTCCCCAAAACCACCATTGCTTTATTCATCCATTGGAAGATTGACCATAAGCAACATTCTCATATCCCACCTTCCTGCGTGGAAATTGGCGACCAAAACTCCTCCACAGTGACAGTAGCTTCAGTAACACACCTAAAGCCGTGCTGAAGTGTCTACAAGAGTTGCACCCCTTCTGAAAAAACCTTTGCCATGTTTCTCGATCCCTCCGATGTCAAAAATTACGTTTTGGTGACTGAATTTTCTTTCTTTTCTCTCCAAAACTCTTAACGTGCCGATTTGGCCAGCTCTCAGGAAAAACTGGACATTTGCTCTCTCTGAATCTCCTTGATCCAAAACAGTCAGGTTTCATGACTAGTCAACAATTCAGACTGCTTCCTCTGTTTTAAAAATGGCGTGCTCCGCACTGCTAAATGCTATCTCTCTCTCCTCTTAAGATCCTTCTAGGTTATCAAAACATGCCTTGAACTGAGAACCATCAGATCTCCTCTCCACCCTCTCCGAGCACATCTCTTTAATTTACGCTTGGAAGCGTCCTACCTGACAGGTCGCCATCTACCAGGTGGCGTGGCGAGAATCTGAAGTACACCATGCTCAACCATACGTGTCCCCCAGACACTCTTCTTTAAGAAGTACACCATGCTCAACCATACGATCTACAAGTCTCTTCTTTAAGAAGTACGCCATGTTCAACCATACGATCTACAAGACTCTTCTTTAAGAAGTACACCATGCTCAACCATACGATCTACAAGTCTCTTCTTTAAGAAGTACACCATGCTCAACCATACGATCTACAAGACTCTCTTCTTTAAGAAGTACACCATGCTCAACCATACGATCTACAAGTCTCTTCTTTAAGAAGTACACCATGCTCAACCATACGATCTACAAGACTCTCTTCTTTAAGAAGTACGCCATGCTCAACCATACGATCTACAAGACTCTCTTCTTTAAGAAGTACGCCATGACAACCATGCTCAAGACCTCTTCTTTAAGAAGTACGCCATGCTTCTCTTCTTTAAGAAGTACACCATGCTCAACCATACGATCTACAAGACTCTCTTCTTTAAGAAGTACACCATGCTCAACCATACGATCTACAAGACTCTTTCTTTAAGAAGTACTCAACCATGACTCTTCAAGAAGTATGCCATGCTCAACCAAGATTCTCTTTAAGAAGTACACCATGCACAACCATACGATCTACAATACTCTCTTCTTTAAGAAGTACACCATGCTCAACCATACGATCTACAAGACTCTCTTCTTTAAGCAAAACCACCACCGCTTTATTCATCCGTGACGCATAAGCAACATTCTCATATCCCACCTTCTCTCCTATGGCGACCAGAAACTCCTCCACGGTGAGTGACAGTAGCTTCAGTAACACACCTAAAGCCCTGCTGAAGTGACAGGGACGGCATCCCCATGTGGGTCGCCACCCCCGCCAAAGCCAATTTCAACACGAAAAACAATGTACTTAATTATACTACAACAACTAAATAACAATACTGATAACCTTAATGATGCATAGGAAGAGAGAAAAGACACCACCAAGAAAAATACATGTAAAAGAAAAAGCAGGATATGTAACTCTACACAACACTCACTCATACAATTCCCAGCATGCACCAAACACTCTCAGCATGCAGAGGGAGATTCTCCAGACAGACTGTTTTAAACACTTTTAATTTGACCACCAGAGAAGAGAAAGAAAACTGTTATGAGCTGAACAATATGCCAGTGGAAAGGAGGACCGTACCAGGTGACCCAATTGTGGTTTGTGACCATGATTTCCCATTTCAGCCAATTCAGTTGCAGTAATTCGGTTACAGATTTCTTGGTAATTCCACGAGCATTTTGGTAACGGAATTATGAGTTTTAATCACTTAATAATTCACCCAAAAAATATACATGAGAAAAATCACTAGAACTAATTGTTAGCTCCACCATTACTTCTGTGAACTTTCATTATCCCCCCTCCTCACAAAGACAAATGTGAAAATATCTTGAAGTTACATGGGTTTTTGGTAACGGAATTACAAGGCACAAGATAATATTTCTGAAACTTAAAGAAGGTTAATGATTTCTCCAAACCTAAATGTGAGTGTTGATAATAGTAGTCAGGGGTCTTTATGTCAACATGATTCTGGTTTTATGTAGTTCTGATATTGGACCTTATAAGACTTTTTCTGGTGATGTTTTCTAAGATCCCTTTTCCATCTGTTGACCCAGAAATCAAAGCCTTCACTGGTTGAAAAATGTATCTAGAATTACATTTCATTTGACACCCAATTAGATTAGATTTCATTTAGATTAGATTTCATTTTACTCGTCACAACAAATGGTTAGCAAATGTTATTGCGACTGCAGCGAAATGCTTGTGCTTCTAGTTCTGAAAGTGCAGCAATATCTAACAAGTAATATCTAACCATTTCACAACCAATACTTAATAGACAATAATTTTACATGGAAATGTCCTACTGTACCTCTAGAGATACTATCCATCCCCAACTAGTAATAAAGTGGTCGGGCTGGTTGCAACTTGCCTCTCCAGCTTCAGCCTGAATCACACCCATGATGAGAGGAGGTTTACTGGACACACAGGGAGAAACTACAGTCTGAATCACACCCATGATGAGAGGAGGTTTACTGGACACACAGGGAGAAACTACAGTCTGAATCACACCCATGATGAGAGGAGGTTTACTGGACACACAGGGAGAAACTACAGTCTGAATCACACCCATGATGAGAGGAGGTTTACTGGACACACAGGGAGAAACTACAGTCTGAATCACACCCATGATGAGAGGAGGTTTACTGGACACACAGGGAGAAACTACAGTCTGAATCACACCCATGATGAGAGGAGGTTTACTGGACACACAGAGAGAAACTACAGTCTGGTGATGACTACCTTTAAGGCTTAAGGGTTTGGTTATCTTTAGTGTTTAGGTTCGGGTCCGTTTTAAGTTTTGGTCAGACGGGCTGTCAATGGGATGTTGGTCAGAAAAGTCCATTTAGTCTTTCCCTTCTCAAACCTGTCCTCCCCCTAACCAGCTCATATCATGTATTCCACCACCAGCACACCTGATTCACTAATCAGAGGTTTGGATGATGAGTTGACCAGTGGTACAAAGTGGACTGGATCTAGGTGAACTATGTGGAGAGTCTTCCAGGGACAGTACAGTACAGACTGAGAAGCTAATAACAGTGTAGTTTACTCAACTCATTCAAACTATCATGAATATTGTTTAGAGAGAAGATCTGCACAAGGGCATAAAGTTTAAGATATAGCAAGAGAGGACAATATGGTGCAAGGTAGCCAAAGTGGAATCAAAAGTCATAGGGCTAATCATCAATCAAATATGAAAAATAAAACCAAAATATAATATACATATAAAGACAACATGTCCTCTACATGTGTTATAGAATAGCTCCCTTCTCACATCCCAGGTCATGTTTGGAGGGGAATGTGACAACTCAACGGGCTATGCTCATCTCCCCAATAGCCTACAGACAACTTTCCTGAGTGCAATGTCATTAATGTGACCGATATGTACAGTATAATAAGCATAGTGAAGAAGGAAAAGATCCCACCTCTGACGCACAGCAGAGACATCACTGCTGAGATTTCCCCTGGAGCAAGAGTCCCTCAAGAATTTAAAAACAGTCATTGCGTTTCAATGAATGTCCTCCCCAAACGCTTGTTGCATCGTGAACTATCCTCCCAGTCCCTTGGGTTTTCAGCGGATGGATGATGCGCCGCTGCCATTTACTTGGATGAGAAGTTGGACGAACGCTCCTCCAGCTCACGATACGAAATGGTGGAGAACTACAGTGTGGTGATGTGTCGTTCACGAACGAACGGCTCTTTTTGAACGGATATTTTTGTTGAACCTCGGGAACCGAATTGCATCGGTGAAAGAGCCATTCATCTGGCTCTATGATTTGCATACTGCTACAACTGCTTGTTGAGCTCAGAACAACGTTTTTCTGTAGATAAATTACAACATCATTATCTAAAGGGGTTGAATCCTCACTGCAGAAATAATAAATAGTGGGGAGAGAGTTGTGATTGTATGTTTGTTTGTACAGTTATGGCTGTAATGTTATTATTTTGTATTGTCACTAAACACCCACATTTGTATTTGTGTGGGAAATGTTTGTAGGCTATGGTTGCTGTTTGTATTTCATTTAACTTTAGGCCATTAAAGACAAATCACACAACATAGAATTCCAAATAACCTTAGGCAAAAATACACGAAATTAAAGTCAAGTGAAAATAGTTATAAATGTCTTTATCAATTATGAGTAGCTAAACATTATCGACTTTTGGACACTGATGCGCAGGAGAACCCCAAGCTGTCAATCAAGCAGGCGCGGTGAACGGATTATGACGCTCAAGCGTTCCAAATGACGCAACAATACAGCTCCAGAACACAGAAAGTTAATGCCGAAGATATCATTCGGTTCCACACTAAAACTGAGGTTTGACACGTGTGATTTGAGGTGAGTCAAATATTTACAAAAGTTTACAATACATTAACCATCCGCTTCGTTATTTCTGTTGCTATCAATCACTCCATCTGTATCTACTCTTCTGTCTGTCTGTCGGACTATCTGAATTGTCTGTGTACTGTCTAGCCAGCATATGCCAGAAAGGTTCTTTCACATAGGCTCATATTCACAAAGTCTCATAGAAGGAGTGCTGATCAATAATCAGTTTGGTCTTTTAAATTAAACTGAATACGTTTTGATGGACAGGAGGCGACCTGATCCTAGATCAGCACTCCTACCCTGAAACACTTTGTGAACACAATCCAGGTGTACTGTGATTATGAAGTTGTGATGAGGTATTATTATATTAGTTGTGCTGATGCATGATGGGTTGTAGGCTAGAGCTTGAGGACTCAACTCTGAAGACTGTTTCTGAATTCACTGACCTGGTGAGTAAATGTTGTGTACAATGGCACCATCTAGTGACAGAAACATAGAAACACACATTGTTGCTGAACGAAGGCATCTCTTTATTTTCCAGAAATAAAACTTGTAGACCTTTCCTGCAGTCTCTGAGGAGATGGACAGCTCTTCTTCTTCTGGACGATCTCCGTCTCCTACTGGGACTGTCTTCTTACCTCCTCCTATCATATGGAACAGTCTGTAAGTCATTCATCACATAACCTAGCTCTGGTCCAGGGCATTATGTGCGGCTTGCTGAAGGAAGGCTCAGTGTCTGCAAGCTGTACGTAACGCCCTGGACCAGAGTGACACATTACCCACCTCTGGCCATCATGGACAGTCAACTCATCACATTCACATATTGTAAGTCACAGTTGTGTGATTTGTGTTATTAAAGACAGTTAAATTGAGCAGAAGTTGAATTATTATTGTAATATTGTAGTAAATTGTCTGAGTTCACTTCCTAAATAATGTGTTGACATTCCTTTGCTCCCAGCTACAAGCAGGCAGAGATGGAGGTTCACTTCCTGAGAGAAGAGAAGAAGACCTATACAGAGAAGGAAGCCCACATGCTTGAGTTGATGGGGAAGGATCGAACGATCCGAAACCAGAAGAAGGAGATGGACAGACTTCAAGTGTGTCTCTGGGAGGAGGAAAAGAAGAAGAGGAATGGTGGAACGGAGAAAGACAAGATCATTGAAGAATTACAGTCTGAGACAGACCATCTCCGAGCCCTTTTAAAAGATGAAAGGAGGAGAAGAAGAGTTGAAAGGGGTTTAATGAAAGAGTGGAAGGCTGAGATCCTGAGACTGAGGGAGGCAGAGAGCCAGAGAGAGGCAGAGAGCCAGAGAGAGGCAGAGAGACAGGGAGAAGCAGAGAGACAGAGAGAAGCAGAGAGACAGAGAGAAGCAGAGAGACAGAGGGAGGCAGAGAGACAGAGGGAGGCAGAGAGACAGAGGGAGGCAGGCAGAGAGAGAGAGGAGAGGCAGAGAGACAGAGAGAAGCAGAGAGAAGCAGAGAGACAGAGAGAAGCAGAGAGAGCCACAGAAGCAATGGAGAACCAGAGAAAACTGCAGGAGATCCACAGACTCAAACAACTGCTGGATCTACTGATGGTGGACCTACAACTGGCCCACGTAAGACATGTCATTGTTATTATTAAAAGGCAGTGTATATTTACCCAGCTGAAAATGAATAGTGGCAGACAGCGGTACGCTAACCTAATGTTAACTTTTATTCCTTTCCTGTCTCATAATTTCTCATAATTTTTTGTCTCATAATTTTTACAAACCATGTCAATACATTAATTGACAATGAATTGTCCAGATGAATTGATCAACATGACCCTGCTATTGATGTTGTCCAGTGTTTGATTCAATTACCTAGCTCTAGGTTGTATTTCTGTGTATCATTCTCTGCAAATCCTTTGAAAGTATGTCTTGGTAATAGATTATCACTAATTTTACCTTTTAAAATGAAGCAAGAGATTGAGAGATTGAGGCTATGGCAGAAAGTCATGGAGGAGCAGCGACCAAGACTGGCCTGGAACCACAAACCTATTGAAACAGGAAGAGAGAGGGAAAGAGAGAGAGAAAGGGAGATGGAAAGGGAGAGAAAAGCAGAATTGGAAAGACAAGAAATGAAGAAGAAAGTGGAACAAGCAGAAGAAACGATAAAAGCGTTAGAACGAGAGATTGAGAGATTGAAAGAGATTGAGAAGGAAATCATATTGGAAAGAGAAAGAGACATGCGTATTGTAGAGAATGAGAAAGTCAAACTGGTTAACGAAAAGGTAAAAGAGTTAGAGAGAGAGGTTGAGAGACTGAAAGAAGATATGACAACAAAAGAGATTCAATACAAAATCAAATTTGAAAGAGCGAAAGAAGCGTTTAGAAGACAGAATGAGAGAGTGAAACAGGTTAACCAAAATGTACTAGTGTTAGACAGAGAGGTTGTGAGAATGAAAGAAGAGATTAGATTGAAAGACGAGACTGAACCAGAGAGAACATTTGATAGAGACAGAGAGAGAGAAAATGATTGGAGACGAAGTGAAGAGGAGATGAAAAATAGAGTGGAGAGAGAGATGGAGATGGAGACGGCCCTCATCAATGACAAAAAGACGTCTGAATTGGAGGAAGTCTTCAAGAGAATCAAGGAACAGCAGATAGAATTAGAAAATATGGAAACAGACAAATATAAATGGAAACAGAACCAAATGGACATGGAGGAGAAGATGGAGGGTGAGCACAACAAACAGAAAGAGGTAGAAAGAAAGAGAATGGAGAAAATACCAAAACAGAGACAAGAAGAAGATGAGAAGAAGAAGGAGATGGAGAGAGAAGAAGAAGAGGAGAGACGCAAACAGAAGCACATAGAGATGGAAGAGGAAGAAAGAGAGAGGGAGAAAGAGAGACAGAGACAGATCAGAAGACAGAGAATGGAGAAGAGACAGAAAATTATGGAAAGAGAAGAAGAGAGACAGAGAGAGATTGAAAGAGAGATTGAAGAACAAAGATGTAAACAGAAGCAAATAGAGATGGAAGAGGAAGAAAGAGAGAGGGAGAAAGAGAGACAGAGAGAGATTGAAAGAGAGAATGAAGAAGAACAAAAGAAGCAAAAGATGGAAGAAGAGAAGAAGAGAGACAGAGAAGATTGACAAAAAGAGATGGAAGAGGAAGAGAGAGAGAGACAGAAAGATTGAAAGATGAAGAAGAACTATTTGAACAGAAGCAAATAGAGATGGAAGAGGAAGAACGAGAAGAAGAGAGACAGAGAGATCAAAAAGAAAGATAATGGAGAAGAAGAGAGACAGAAAAGATTGAAGAGGAAGGAGAGAGAAGAGAGACAGAGAGATGGGAAAGAAGAGAGAGAAAGATAATGTAAACAGAAGCAAAAGGAAAGAGAAGAAGAGAGAAGAAAAGAAAATGAAGATGGAAATTTAAACAGAAGCAAATTGAGATGGAAGAGGAAGAACGAGAAGAAGAGAGACAGAGAGAATCAAAAGAAAGATAATGGAGAAGAGACAGAAAATTATGAAAGAGAAGAGACGACAACAACAATTGAAGAAGAAAGATGTAAACAGAAGCAAATAGAGATGGAAGAGGAAGAACGAGAGAGGGAGAAAGAGAGACAGAAAGAGATTGAAAGAGAGAATGAATGAAAAGAACTATTTGAACAGAAGCAAAAAGAGATGGAAGAGGAAGAAAAAGAAGAGAGACAGAGAGAAAAAAGAAAGAGGAAGAGAGACAGAAAATTATGAAAGAGAAGAAGAGAGACAGAAAAAGATTTTGGAAAAGATGTAAACAGAAGCAAATAGAGATGGAAGAGAAGAACTGAGAGATAGAAGACAGAGAGAGAGATGGAAGAAAAGAAGAAGAAGAGATGATTTGAACAGAAGCAAAGAGATGGAGAGGAAGAACGAGAAGAAGAGAGAAGAGAGAGATGACAAAGGAAGAAAGAGATGGAAAAGAAAAGATGATTATGAAGAAAGGGAGGAAGCAGAAGAAAAATGATGGAAACAGAATTAATGAACAGAAAAAAAAAGAGAAAAGCAAAAGAGAAGAGAGGAAGTCTTCAAGAAACATATAGTTAATGTTAAAGCAAAAGCATGGAAGAAGTCTTCAATAGGCGTAAAGAGAGGAGGTTAGAAGTGTTGAAGGGGAGAATGAACGAGAACACATAGAAAGAGACAACAAATCATGGAGGGAGAAGGAGGAAAGACGAGACAGGAGATGGAAAGAAAACAGGAGAGGGCAAGACAACAAGAGGAGCAGGATAAAAAAATTGAAAGAAGAAAAGATTGAAAAGCAAATAGACATGGAAAGAAATGAACGAGAAGAAAGAGAGGAGGAGAGAGAGAGAGAGACAGAGAGAGATGAGAGAAAGAAGACGAAACAACAAGAGGAGAGAAAATATTTATCTTTAATTAGAGAGACAGAATCAAATTGACATAGAAGGAGAAGAGAAAAAAAGAGAGAGAGATGATGGAAGAGGAAAGAAAGAGGAGAGACAAAACAAAAGGAGTTAAGGAGGAGGAAAGGGAGAAAGATGACAGAGAGAGATGGAATTCTCCCATCAGCTGATAAAAGAGAGAAGGAGAGATGATTATGAGAGAAAGGGTGAATAAAACATGGGAGAAGAGGAAAAAATCAGAAAGATAGAGAATGAGAGATAGAACCTGTCAGATGGAAGAAAAGCAGGAAGTGATTAAGGAAGAGAGGAGGAAGTAAGCAGGAAACATGAGGAGGAAGCAGGAAGAGTACAGGGAAAGAGAAGAGAGAGGAAAGGAAGTAAGCATGAAGAAACATGTAGTAGTTAATGTTAAAGCAAAAGCACGGGAAGTCTTCAATAGGCCAAGAAGATCGTCCACAAAGAGGACAACAAATCAAGACCTGTTTGGAAAGAAAACAGGAGAGGGCAAGACAACAAGAGGAGCAGGATATGAAAACAAGAGATTGAAATTGCTAGACAGAAAGAAATGTTGAGACTAAGAGTCAGGAGAGGCAGATTGTTTCAATAGAGGAAAAAAGAGAGCCATTGAAGGCCATTTATCTTTAATCAGAGAGAGAGAAAATATAATAGAGACAAAAAAAAGAGAGGAGATGGTGGAAGAGGAAAGAAGGGAGATCCTTGAGTACAAGAGGGGTGAGTTAGAGGAGGAGGAGAAGGAAGATGACAAGGAGGACATTCTCCCACCTGATAAAAGTATCAGAAGGAGAGCTGTGGGCTGGGTGAATAAAACATGGGAGAAGAGGAACCTCAGAAAGATAGAGAGAACGTATCAGAGAGAGGCTGAGGAGGGCCATAAGATCGTCCACATAGGTAAGACCTGTTTTCCCTCTACTTATGACATCATCCTCTGTAGTCTCCTCTACACACATAAGTTCCACACCAGTCATCATGCTGCATCATTGTTTCAATATAAAACTACTGTCCAAAGAATAAAGACCATAGGCCAAATACTGCTGATAACAGTTTTGACTGGGCTAATTGAGTGGAACTAACAAGAAAATACTGACTGAAACAACCAATTTTTAAATGGGGACTCACTGTGTTATCTACTAGTCTAACTCTCAAGACTTAAGTAGAGACCCAGAAAGAGTTCATAAGAAACACACACAAAAACGTGTTTTGGGGGGATCCGGGGGCTACTAGTGGCCATGGGGCCCTAAGCGATCACATATGCCCTGGCACTATACTAAGAATAGGTGCCATTCTGGACTCATGTTCATCTTAGGACCAGGTCAATTCGGGATGGGAATTATTGCACTTTATTGACATATTCCATGCCTTGCTCAACTGAAAAGAGTAAAGAATCATTGAGATCCAATTGTGTTTTCTATTCTTCATTCCCTGTGTCCATTACATTTAAGTTGATACCAGATCCACTAAGTTGAATGTAAACTCTACTTCTTCTCCCCTCCCAGCCATCCCTGGACACACAAGGCTAACAACCACCATGACCAGGGCAGAGAGAGAGAGGGAGAAGAGGAAGGAGCTGCTGAAGGCTGAGGAGAGAAGGAAGAAGATGGAGGATTTCAATAAGCAGTGGAGAGAGCGGTCCCTGCTTAAAAAACAGACTCTTCAAAAACTGAAGGAGGAGGTGGAGAGGATGAAGGAAAACTACCTGGATCAGATTAATCTGGAGGCTGATACTCAAATCAACACTGGATCTGCTGATGGCCACCAGGAAAGGCCAAGGAGGCAACAGGCATGGGCAGACAACCAGGAGGGGAGTTCAGAGAACCAGCAGGAGGGGCCAGAGAACCATCAGGGGGGGCCAGACAGCCAGCAGCTAGAAGCTCCAGAAGAGGCTGACACATCAGAGCCAATCTCCAACACAAAGACAAAGAAAAAGCCAAGCATCTGGAAGAAAATTAGGATGAGGTAAAGAATGTTTAAACATCTATTCATGTTTTACACTGTTAATATACATGTCATCACTTTAAAAAGTGCCATTATCCAAATGTGAGGGTTTAGTGTACATGCAACACACATGTAAATATATAGATACTTACCTGTCTCTGTGATGTCTTACAGCATTCCTGACGTGCTGTCTGCCTAGAGCTGGAACTCAATGAAGCCACAGTTCCACTGAGGTTACGTTGGTAATTAAAAGTGTCGCCCAATAATTCCTCCTCCTCTTTAAGTCATCGAGCCACATTTCCTCCTCAAAACATTATAGTCTCCTCAAGCCAGCAAGTATCCTCATTATCAGGCAACAAACCATCGAAGGTCAGTGACCCTCCTCCCAAGAACAGAGACTCTCATCTGTATCCTAGTTAAATTCATCTCTGCTTACCACCTCTACAGTCCTAGAAAACATCCCAAAAATGGAAATGGTTTCAACAGAAGTCCTCCCCTCAGACCAGTGGCTCCACAGACCAGAGTTTCTCATCTTTATTCTAGTTGAATGCAACTCTGATCATTTCCGCCACTTCTCCCGTTAAGGGGAGGTGCTGAAAAGGAGGTCTGGGAGGAGGTCTGCAGGTAGCCTGGACCGGACCGGTAGCAGCTAAGTTGCTGGCTCCATCCCCGGGCAGAGCTGCTCAAGTCAGGCCAGTGATGTTTGATGATGTCATTTTTGTTACAAAGTTTTATTCATTAATAAAAGCATTTAGTAAAAAAGCAATATTGTTGTTACGGTGTGGATTGTTTTGTTATTTATTAGAATTGAAACATCCAGTAGTCATGGTAGATGTTAGACTTTCAATGAGACACCTAACATTCCATCAGTTTGATACAATGTGTGACATGTTATATTAGAGAGGAGTCCTCTATACACATCTATTTTAGACCATAGGAGAAATATCAGATTGAAATAGCTTCTCTAAGAGTCTGAGGAGAGAGCAACAGTAGATGCATCGTTAGCTCTCCCACCTCCAGTTCAGTACTCGGGTCATTCCACCAATTGAGTACCTTTTGGGGAGTGTAACTTTTATTTCACCTAATTATAATATTCTGTCATAAATAGCACATGTTCAACTTAATATAAAACATGTTTTCCCATCTCAAAAGTAACAAATACATACTATAGCAAGTGCCTATTAAGTGCCAAATAAAGTGACAGGGTTGACTGTAACAGAGTTGACTATTTCATCTAGAATCAACCATAGATCCTGCAGGGTAGCGTGGTGGTTAGAGTGTAGGCGGCAGGGTATCCTTGTGGTTAGAGTGTTGGACTACTAACCTGAAGGTTGCAAGTTCAAACCCCCAAGCTGACAAGGAACACATCTGTCGTTAACAGTTAACCCACTGTTCCTAGGCTGTCATTGAAACTAAGAATTTGTTCTTAACTGATTTGCCTACTTAACAATATATATATTTGTGAATACAAGCGTTTCCACCTACATTTCACGCGTAATTAATTTTACCGACAAAAAAATAGCTCACCTTGTCTTTCCTATTTTGTTTTTGTCGACATTTGGAAAGTTGTTCTGTTTCCATCAGGCTTGTCATTAAAATGTTTTGCCCGACATACCTAACTCGCATTAAAAAAAAGTTGGATGGAAACCGGGTTAGTGTCGTAGAAGAAACCGCCCAAGTTTGGCCCCCACCTAACTGCGGATCGCCCAAAAGCGGGTAGCTGACCTCCAGAACGTATGTACTTGATCCTCACGGTATTGGACCTGACGGAATCCCTATGAGAGAGGGCTGAGCTGAATCCGGGGTGACGTAATAACGTACTGTAGACCTGTTTATGCGCCTCTTCTGCGTTGTCGAGCGCTGGGCGCGAGCAAAAAACCAACATATTCCAAGCGTCAGTGATTAGGCCTATTATTCGCGTGAATATTGAGGACAAAGGACAAGGTGGATACTATTGACACGATAATAACATCGTTGGCAACCTGCTTAAACGTAAGTATAGTCGCCTTCGTGTCTTTCTAGTAGAAGGCTGTGATATAATGGTAAGAGAGGGAGAGGGGAGAAGCAATGCAGCATTGCTTGGACAGCATCACATCGGAAGCTGGAAAATCACGCCGTATCACCATAACGGTAAAGGAACAGCAAAAACCGGTCTTGCAACAAAAAATGTCGTTATTGATAATGGGCCTATATCGCTTCGGATGCATTTTAGACTACCGTAGCCAGTAGCGGATCTTAGTCTGCAGCCGAACCTTTCTGTGAAGGAATCATACGCTGCCATGAAACGGGCCTCGGTCTGCTATAAACCTTTACAAAACTGTCTCCAACAATAGTCGTTTCGATCTTGGTGTTGGTGCTGAATTCGCCATGTGGTCTATATGACAGCGCACTTCATTGAATATAACAGGCTTTTTGAAAATGAAGTATTGTTGCACAATTTCTACTTAGAATATCAAAAGGGACGCAAATGGAATCATTTCGTAGAATGACCCAGTTTATAGATGCTCTATATTAGCCTAAGCAATGTATTTACGTGAAATACTCAGACTATTTCTGATAGCATACCCTATGTTGAGACTTGTGACAACAAAGCAGCGCTTGTTCTTGTGCTCTGCTCTTGTCTCTATAACTGCGCTGTGTTGTTATTGTCGCGTTTTTATTGTCGCCTCTGCGGCTGTGGAACCCACTTCCAGAGTCTCTGTTCTCCTTTATGGCACAGCTCAAGACCGTGCGGTTCAGTAAAGCTTTCCAGAACCTCTGCTAATTCTGTCCTCATGTCCAGCTGTATATAGTTTTGTTTGTTGTCTGTGTTCTGTGGTTTGGATTGTTTTTATTAGTTGTGTTATTATTTTGCGCCTTGAGTAGTAGAAGATGCTTTACAAATGAAAATGCTTATTATTTCACCTATATCGGCGAGTGGTCATTCCTGCTTTGCATTGGAGAAGCTTGACAGAAGAAAGAGAGAAATATGTTCACTGTTCATTTCTGATTGTTCATTTAATTTTTGTTTGTTATCTATTTCACTTCCTTTGACAATGCTAACATGGTTACCATGACAATAAATCCCGATACCAAGCTTGTCTGTGTCGCCTATCCTCCAGTTATACAACCCGTTAATCAGGAGCGGCAGGTAGCCTAGCGGTTAGAGCTTTGGGTCAGTAACCAGCAGGTAGCCTAGCGGTTAGTAGCGGTTAGAGCTTTGGGTCAGTAACCAGCAGGTAGCCTAGCGGTTAGAGCTTTGGGTCAGTAACCAGCAGGTAGCCTAGCGGTTAGTAGCGGTTAGAGCTTTGGGTCAGTAACCAGCAGGTAGCCTAGCGGTTAGAGCTTTGGGTCAGTAACCAGCAGGTATCCTAGCGGTTAGAGCTTTGGGTCAGTAACCAGCAGGTATCCTAGTGGTTAGAGTGTTGGGTCAGTAACCAGCAGGTATCCTAGCGGTTAGAGCTTTGGGTCAGTAACCAGCAGGTATCCTAGCGGTTAGAGCTTTGGGTCAGTAACCAGCAGGTAGCCTAGCGGTTAGAGCTTTGGGTCAGTAACCAGCAGGTATCCTAGCGGTTAGAGCTTTGGGTCAGTAACCAGCAGGTATCCTAGCGGTTAGAGCTTTGGGTCAGTAACCAGCAGGTATCCTAGCGGTTAGAGCTTTGGGTCAGTAACCAGCAGGTATCCTAGCGGTTAGAGCTTTGGGTCAGTAACCAGCAGGTAGCCTAGCGGTTAGAGCTTTGGGTCAGTAACCAGCAGGTAGCCTAGCGGTTAGAGCTTTGGGTCAGTAACCGGAAGGTTGCTAGATCGAATCCCCGAGAAAATAAGAATTTGTTATTATCTGACTTGCCTAGTAAAATAAAAATATTTCCATCTTCAATCTGGCTAATCAAAAGTTTAGTGTCCCGAATTGATTCCGCTCAACACAGACAGAGTGAGGCAATCATTACAATGATAGGCTTCAAATGTGCAAATATTTCACATATGTCTAGGTATTTTCCTATACTCGCCCCAGGCCTCTAGTAGCCCGGCTGCGGCTTAACTCTGTCACCACCCTGTTCAGATCAAGTTCCCACTGGTCCTGGCTCTATAGACGGAGAAGATTACAATCAAATCTCTTCAGTATTTTGAGACATAAACAGACTGAGTGACTGAAGGGGTTAAATGATAAGGAAAAGGGCACCCTATATCCCAACATAGTGCGCTACTTCTCAAATCAAATGTTATTGGTCCATACACACATTTGTGTAAAGTACTTAAGTTAAAATACTTTAAAGTACTACTTAAATATTTTTTTAGGGTATCTGTACTTTACTATTTATATTTTTGACAACTTTTACTTTTACACCACTACATTCTTAAAGAAAATAATGTACTTTTTACTCCATACATTTTCCCTGACACCCAAAAGTACTCATTACATTTTGAATGCTAAGCAGGACAGGAAAATGGTCAAATTCACACACTTATCAAGAGAACATTCCTGGTCATCTACTCCCTCTGATCTGGTGGACTCACTAAACAGAGAACATCCCTGGTCATCCTCTGATCTGGTGGACTCACTAAACACAAATGCTTTGTTTGTAAATCATGTCTGAGTGTTGGAGTGTGTCAATTTAAAAAAGACAAAAAAGACAATAGTGCCACCTGGTTCGTTTAATATAAGGAATTTGAATTTATTTTTTAAACTTTTGATACATAAGTATATTTAAAACGAAATACTTTTAGACTTTTACTCAGGTAGTATTATTGGGTACTTTCCCCACTACTGCATACACAGCGAAATGCTAATATTGCTAGCGCCAACAGTGCAGTAATATCTAACATAACAGTACACACAAATCTGAAAGTCAAATAATAGAATTAAAGCATATAAATATTCAGACAAGGAATTTATTTTAATTTTACTAGGCAAGTCAGTTAAGAACAAATTCTTATTTTCAATGACAGCCTAGAAACAGTGGGTTAACTGCCTGATCAAGGGCAGAATGACAGATTTTGTACCTTGTCAGCTCGGGGATTTGAACTTGCAACCTTTCGGTTACTAGTCCAATGCTCTAACCACTGCCACCCCGAATGTTGGAGTCTGGAGTGTGTGTATATCACTACATGACCAAAGGTATGTGGACACCTGCTCGTCAAACATCTCCTTCCAAAATCATGGGCATTAATATGGAGTTGTTCCCCCCCCTTTGCTGCTATAACAGCCTCCACTCTTATGGGAAGGCTTTCCGCTACATGTTGGAACATCAAATCAAATCAAATTTATTTATATAGCCCTTCGTACATCAGCTGATATCTCAAAGTGCTGTACAGAAACCCAGCCTAAAACCCCAAACAGCAAACAATGCAGGTGTAAAAGCACGGTGGCTAGGAAAAACTCCCTAGAAAGGGAACATTGCTGCAGGGACTTGCTTCCATTCAGCCACAAGAGCATTAGTCAGGACGGGCACTGATGTTGGGCGATTAGGCCTGGCTCATAGTTGGCGTTCCAATTCATCCCGAAGGTGTTAGATGGGGTTGAGGTCAGGGCTCGGTGCAGGCCAGTCAAGTTTTCCTACACCGATCTTGACAAACAATTTCTGTATGGACCTCACTTTGTGCACGGGGGCATTGACATGCTGAAACAGGAAAGGCCCTTCCCCAAACTGTTGCCACAAAGTTGGAAGCAAAGAATCATCTAGAATGTCATTGTATGCTGTAGCGTTAAGATTTCCCTTCACTGGAACTAAGGGGCTTAGCTCAAACCATGAAAAACAGCCAAATATCATAAATCCTCCTCCACCAAACTTTACAGTTGGTGCTATGCATTGGAGCAGGTAGCTTTCTCCAAGCCCAGATTTGTCCGTCGGACTGCCAGATGGTGAAGTGAGGCAGTTTGGAAAACAGTAGTGAGTGTTGCAACCGAGGACAGACAATTTTTTACGTGCTACGCCCTTCAGCACTCGGCGGCCCCGTTCTGTGAGCTTGTGTGGCCTACCACTTCTCTCTCGGCTGATCCGCTGTTGCTCCTAGACATTTTGTACTTCACAATAAAAGCACTTACAGTTGACCGGGGCAGCTTTAGTAGGGCAGTAAATTCGACACTTGTTGAAAAGGTGGTATCCTATAACGGTGTCACGTTGAACGTCATTGATGTTTTTCACTATAGTCCATTCTACTGCCAATGTTTGTCTATGGAGATTGCATGGCTGTGTGCTCGATTTTATACATCTGTCAGCAACGGGTGTGGCTGAAATGGGAGAAGGCCCTTGATGATCTTCTGGACCTTTCTGTGCCACCGGAGCCTGTAGACGTCCTGATGGACAGGCAGTGTTCTCCCGGTGGTGCGTTGGGCTGACTGCACCAGCCTCTGGAGAGCCCTGTGGTTGCGGACGGTGCAGTTCCCGTACCAGGCGGTGATACAGCCCGACAGGATGCTCTCAACGGTGCATCTGTAAAAAAGTCTGTGAGGGTCTTAGGGGCCAAGCTAAAATTTCTTCAGCCTCTTGGAGGTTGAAGAGGTGATGATGTTGCGTCTTCGTCACCACAATGTCTGTGTGGGTGGAACCATTTCAGATTGTCAGTGATGTGTACGCCAATAATTATTTTCACCTTCTCTGAGGGTGAAAAGCCCTGTCAATGTGGATAGGGGGTGTGCTCCCCCTGCTGTACCCATGAAGTCCACGATCAGCTCCTTTGTTTATGTTGAGGAAGTGCACTATGGCCCGTGGTCAAATAGGCTGCCATTTGGAATGCCACCTTAGACACATGCATATGGCCAAAACTCCTTGTCTCTGGAAGATTGGAGCATCTGCCAGTGTTCATATTTAGTAAGAGGCTAACAGAGGGTCTTCAAGCAGCAACTCTGCCTTAATGTAACAGTTGTGCTATAAAACATGGGCCTTATAAAGTCCAGACCTCTTGACAGATATTCTAATAGGCTCACAGTGGTGCTACGATTTCAGCAGACAGTGACTATAGTGAGGACACTAGACAGTGACTATAGTGAGGACACTAGACTGTGACTATAGTGAGGACACTAGACGGTGACTATAGGGAGGACACTAGACAGTGACTATAGTGAGGACACTAGACAGTGACTATAGAGAGGACACTAGACAGTGACTATAGTGAGGACACTAGACAGTGACTATAGTGAGGACACTAGACGGTGACTATAGTGAGGACACTAGACGGTGACTATAGTGAGGACACTAGACGGTGAATATAGAGAGGACACTAGACAGTGACTATAGGGAGGACACTAGACGGTGACTATAGGGAGGTGAGTAAAATAAATAAATATGCCTGTCTCCTGTGTATTTAGCATGAGGCAGCTTGATGTACATGTACACCCCCAGGGACAGGACACGAGCAGAGTTCATGTACACCGCCAGGGACAGGACACGAGCAGGGATCATGTACACCGCCAGGGACAGGACACTAGCAGGGATCATGTACACCCCCAAGGACAGGACACTAGCAGGGATCATGTACACCGCCAGGGACAGGACACGAGCAGGGATCATGTACACTGCCAGGGACAGGACACTAGCAGGGATCATGTACACCCCCAAGGACAGGACACTAGCAGGGATCATGTACACCGCCAGGGACAGGACACTAGCAGGGATCATGTACACCGCCAAGGACAGGACACGAGCAGGGATCATGTACACCCCCAAGGACAGGACACTAGCAGGGATCATGTACACCGCCAGGGACAGGACACGAGCAGGGATCATGTACACCGCCAAGGACAGGACATTAGCAGAGATCATGTACACCGCCAGGGACAGGACACGAGCAGGGATCATGTACACCGCCAGGGACAGGACACGAGCAGGGATCATGTACACCGCCAGGGACAGGACACGAGCAGGGATCATGTACACCCCCAAGGACAGGACACTAGCAGGGATCATGTACACCGCCAGGGACAGGACATGAGCAGGGATCATGTACACCGCCAAGGACAGGACATTAGCAGAGATCATGTACACCGCCAGGGACAGGACACGAGCAGGGATCATGTACACCGCCAGGGACAGGACACGAGCAGGGATCATGTACACCGCCAAGGACAGGACATTAGCAGAGATCATGTACACCGCCAGGGACAGGACACGAGCAGGGATCATGTACACCGCCAGGGACAGGACACGAGCAGGGATCATGTACACCGCCAGGGACAGGACACTAGCAGGGATCATGTATACCCCCAAGGACAGTACACTAGCAGGGATCATGTACACCGCCAGGGACAGGACACTAGCAGGGATCATGTACACCGCCAGGGACAGGACACGAGCAGGGATCATGTACACCGCCAGGGACAGGACACGAGCAGGGATCATGTACACCGCCAGGGACAGGACACGAGCAGGGATCATGTACACCGCCAGGGACAGGACACGAGCAGGGATCATGTACACCGCCAAGGACAGGACATTAGCAGAGATCATGTACACCGCCAGGGACAGGACACGAGCAGGGATCATGTACACCGCCAGGGACAGGACACTAGCAGAGTTCATGTACACCGCCAGGGACAGGACACTAGCAGGGATCATGTACACCGCCAAGAACAGGACACTAGCAGGGATCATGTACACCGCCAAGGACAGGACACTAGCAGGGATCATGTACACCGCCAAGGACAGGACACGAGCAGGGATCATGTACACCCCCAAGGACAGGACACTAGCAGGGATCATGTACACCGCCAGGGACAGGACACTAGCAGGGATCATGTACACCGCCAGGGACAGGACACGAGCAGGGATCATGTACACCGCCAGGGACAGGACACGAGCAGGGATCATGTACACCGCCAGGGACAGGACACGAGCAGGGATCATGTACACCGCCAAGGACAGGACACTAGCAGGGATCATGTACACCACCAAGGACAGGACACTAGCAGGGATCATGTACACCGCCAAGGACAGGACATTAGCAGAGATCATGTACACCGCCAGGGACAGGACACGAGCAGGGATCATGTACACCGCCAAGGACAGGACACGAGCAGGGATCATGTACACCGCCAGGGACAGGACACTAGCAGGGATCATGTACACCGCCAGGGATAGGACACTAGCAGGGATCATGTACACCGCCAGGGATAGGACACTAGCAGGGATCATGTACACCGCCAGGGACAGGACACTAGCAGGGATCATGTACACCGCCAGGGATAGGACACTAGCAGGGATCATGTACACCGCCAGGGATAGGACACTAGCAGGGATCATGTACACCGCCAGGGACAGGACACTAGCAGGGATCATGTACACCGCCAGGGATAGAACACTAGCAGGGATCATGTACACCGCCAGGGACAGGACACTAGCAGGGATCATGTACACCGCCAGGGACAGGACACTAGCAGGGATCATGTACACCGCCAGGGACAGGACACTAGCAGGGATCATGTACACCGCCAGGGACAGGACACTAGCAGGGATCATGTACACCGCCAGGGACAGGACACTAGCAGGGATCATGTACACCGCCAGGGACAGGACACTAGCAGGGATCATGTACACCGCCAGGGATAGGACACTAGCAGGGATCATGTACACCGCCAGGGACAGGACACTAGCAGGGATCATGTACACCGCCAGGGATAGAACACTAGCAGGGATCATGTACACCGCCAGGGACAGGACACGAGCAGGGATCATGTACACCGCCAGGGACAGGACACTAGCAGGGATCATGTACACCGCCAGGGACAGGACACTAGCAGGGATCATGTACACCCCCAAGGACAGTCTACAGAATGTGAAGACGACGTTACAGAACACAGATACAACATCCACCCTGCGTTGCGGACAGAGAGTGAAGTTGCAGGCTCTACTTACCTGTGTTTACACTACAGTACACTTAGTAGACATTTCACTTAGAGGTCTACTTGTACAACAAGCTTACTGTGTTACGTAAAGAGAGTAATCTTCCTATAGGCCGGTAAGGGAAGGAAGAGAGGAGGGATCAGAGAGG
Source organism: Oncorhynchus gorbuscha (assembly GCF_021184085.1). Lineage (NCBI taxonomy): Eukaryota > Metazoa > Chordata > Actinopteri > Salmoniformes > Salmonidae > Oncorhynchus > Oncorhynchus gorbuscha. Next base: position 78,979,503 of record NC_060176.1, read on the forward strand.
GTGATGTGCTGTCTTTAGCCCTGACACACACATGATCAGGGATCAGAGACGGTGTGACTCTTGTTCTGTTTTTAGCCAGTGAGATCAGTGAGTGATCCTAACACTCCGTTGTTTCCAATGACAGAGGAAATAGGGGTGAATGTACGCTGTCCTGCCGAAGGAACACACACACAGGTTAGTTAGTACGATTGACTGTGTACGTTAGTGTTGTGAATGTGGGTTGTTGTGAATGTGTGTTGTTGTGAATGTGGGTTGTGGTGAATGTGGGTTGTGGTGAATGTGGGTTGTGGTGAATGTGGGTTGTGGTGAATGTGGGTTGTGGTGAATGTGGGTTGTGGTGAATGTGGGTTGTGGTGAATGTGGGTTGTGGTGAATGTGGGTTGTGGTGAATGTGGGTTGTGGTGAATGTGGGTTGTGGTGAATGTGGGTTGTGGTGAACGTGGGTTGTGGTGAACGTGGGTTTGCATCCCGGGCCAGGCGTTGCATCCCGGGCCGGACCGTGGTGGTGTGTGTCTCTGTGTGAGGAGGACAAAGGCTCTTTTAGTCAGTGAACATTCACACACACACACACACACACACACACACACACACACACACACACACACACACACACACACACACACACACACACACACACACACACACACACACACACACACACACACACACACACACACACACACACACACACACCTTACCATGCACACACACACACACAGAAACACACCTTACCATGCACACACAAGTACATCTGACATTCATAAAGCAGTGTAAAGGCTGAGAGAAGGAGGGAGGGAGGAAAGAGACATGGAGAAGGTTAGGGACGAGGTTGCTAGTGACATCCCGTCGTATATATATGGGCACTTTCTTAGACAGGGTAACCGTTGGACACACAACTAGCAACAACAAACAATCAAGACTTTTGAGTAATCCAGAAAATAAAAAAATAAAAACACAAAGAAATTAATTCTAAAAGCAAGAGAGGTTCTTTGTTTAATTTCAAAGGCACACAATTGTCTGTAAAAGCCATTCTGGCTCCTAACATTTGACTCTAAACACAATACTATAGATGGTATTACGGTAATGATGTCCATCTCCACCACACCCTTCGCTGGCTGTCTCTGTAGCTTCTCTGGGGAGGTCTGCTCTGAATCCCAGCCCTGTTCCTGGAAGTATAGTCCTGATGATGTAAGAGGGAGGAAGGGGGAGGCAGGGAGAGGGGGAGGGGAGGAAGGATGTCCTTTGTTTGTAGCTTTTCCTTTCCTTAAAGTGTGTACGTTCTTTGACTCAAAATAGGAATATTTAGTGTGTGGTTGGTTGTGCTGTAGAGATTTGATGTTAACCTTTGTGGTGTGGTGGAGGTGTGTGGTGTGTAAAATCAAATCAAATCAAATGTATTTATATAGCCCTTCGTACATCAGCTGATATCTCAAAGTGCTGTACAGAAACTGAGCCTAAAACCCCAAACAGCAAGCAATGCAGGTGTAGAAGCACGGTGGCTAGGAAAAACTCCCTAGAAAGGCCAAAACCTAGGAAGAAACCTAGAGAGGAACCAGGCTATGGTGGAGATTATTACAGAACATGGCCAAGATGTTCAAATGTTCATAAATTACCAGCATGGTCCAATAATAATAAGGCAGAACAGTTGAAACTGGAGCAGCAGCACGGCCAGGTGGACTGGGGACAGCAAGGAGTCATCATGTCAGGTAGTCCTGAGGCATCGTCCTAGGGCTCAGTTCTTCCGAGAGAGAGAAAGAAAGAGATAATTAGAGAGAGCACACTTAAATTCACACAGGACAACGAATAGGACAGGAGAAGTACTCCAGATATAACAAACTGATCCTAGCCCCCCGACACAAACTACTGCAGCATAAATACTGGAGGCTGAGACAGGAGGGGTCAGGAGACACTGTGGCCCCATCCGAGGACACCCCCGGACAGGGCTAAACGGGAAGGATATAACCCCACCCACTTTGACAAAGCACAGCCCCCACACCACTAGAGGGATATCTTCAACCACCAACTTACCATCCTGAGACAAGGCTGAGTATAGTCCACAAAGATATCCGCCATGGCACAACCCAAGGGGGGGGGGGGGTTGCGCCAAAACACTAACTTTAGGGTTTGGCTGTTTGCTAATGATGATTATACAAGATATATATGTAGTCACATACACTGGATAGATGCAGTGTAATGTGTTGTTTTACAGGGTCAGTCATAGTAGTATGATAGGTGTTGTTTTACAGGGTCAGTCATAGTAGTATGATAGGTGTTGTTTTACAGGGTCAGTCATAGTATGATAGGTGTTGTTGTACAGGGTCAGTCATAGTAGTATGATAGGTGTTGTTTTACAGGGTCAGTCATAGTAGTATGATAGGTGTTGTTTTACACAACATGTAGTAGATGCAGATGTTTCTGAGGCTGAGAAAAAAAATCAGTTGGCATGTGGGAAGTGTCTGACGTTCAGGAAATGGCAGTTGAAGACAAATACACTGATGCCTGGACCCAATCACCAGCTCTTTCAAAGTAAGTTAAACAATGATGTGTAATTTAATCAAGTGAGCTTTTAAAAGTATTAATGTATGTCCATTATAAAGGGGTTAACATTTATGAAAATGTTGACGAAGGTAGTTGACGGTAGTATGAATAACTAAAGAAAATATACATTTTCATCAAGTTTGAGACATTTTTATGTTTACTTTCTTGAAAATGCTAATATTATTGGAAAAACATTTCAGCCTGGCCTCAATATGAGATGTAGGTTTTGGGGCGTTAGCCACGTGTTGGTCCGGCTCACTCTATCCATTGCCTGTGTTGAGTTTAGGCTAATATTTACCCAGACAAGGCCTGCTGGCAGGGGCGCCGCCAGGGATTGTGGGCCCCACGAAAAGATATCACATTGGACCCCCCCACCACCACAGGCCACACCAACCCTACGCAACAGCTCTAACCACACACCTCCAGAACCCAATCGACACTTTCAAAGCTTTAAATAACTCTACCTTTTGCAGGCTTGCAACTGTCTTGTAGTCCCAATCTTTACTGTGTGATATTTACTGACAGAGAGCTGTGATGATATAACGCTGTGCAGACATAATAATATATGCCATTTAGCAGACGCTTTTATCCAAAGCGACTTACAGTCATGTGTGCATACATTCTACGTATGGGTGGTCCCGGGATCGAACCCACTACCCTGGCGTTACAAGCGCCATGCTCTACCAACTGAGCTACAGAAGGACCACATATTCTGCATACAGTGGAATTCACTATTTGATGCAAGACTGATACCTTCTTTAAGAAATGTATCATCTTTTACACTCTTACACTGAAAAATGATCTTAACATTAATGAATAACTTAAAATAAGATATAACTTGAATATACATTAACCTCTTATAATTAAAATAAATGAACAGGATCATCGATAGAATGATATAACAAACCAAATAATAAAATCAGCAGCAGATTTTTTTTAAAACTAAGTCACATACCACCTAGAAAATAAGCAGATGGAAAATGGAAAAACAATGGAAATTGAGAGGCCTGATGGTGGCGCTAAAGGGAAGGTCAAGAGGTCACCAAACCAACAGGTTTCTTCCACTTGGGGTCTTGATTGTGCACAATTTTTTAAATGGTAAATCCAGCCATTACTTTGAGATATATCTTGTTCTCAGTCTTGTTCTTAGCCAGTGGGAATTATGTGTGTAGTGATCCAGTATCCATAGCGATGCCATTTAACAGGTATCACTGGCCCTCGCTCTTGCTAGCAAAGTCACTGATCAAGTCTTTGAAGTCCAGCTTTCTAGCTAATTGACGTTCAATGGACAGCATGGCAACACTGCAAAGCCTGTCCTGGGACATAGTGGACCTCAAGTAGTTAAAAAAATCAGTTTTAACTTACTGACATACTTTATCGCAACCAGGAACAGTCACATGCATTGTACAAAACATACTTAAAGCAATGCACACTTCTCCAAAAATGCTTTGCAGCTGTATCTTACAAATTACATTAAGGAGACCAAGAGGGGTCAAGTTAGGGAGGGGAGGGGTCAGTATATACAGTGTTCAGGAGACCAAGAGGGGACAAGTTAGGAGGGGAAGGGTCAGTATATACAGTGTTCAGGAGACCAAGAGGGGACAGGTTAGGAGGGGAGAGAGTCAGCATGTACAGTGTTCAGGTGTTGAACTTCATTTTGAAACTCAGGTGTAAGATCTCTGGAATACTTCATGATCAGTGGTTGGCACACAGAGGGGACTTTATCCTCACTCATCTGACCAACTGTCAGAACAGCAGGAAATGATTCTACACTTTTTGCAGTGGTGTGGAACCGTGTGTCCAAGTCACTTATGATGTCGTCCACAGCAGTAAAAAACCACTGTTCCAAAACACCGTTGCTCCACTGTCCTGAGCCGTCTCCTCTTGAGAGGTCTCATCGTGGAATCTCTTTTTTCCTCTGGCGGCTGTGTTCCATGCTAAAGTTCAAATCAAATCCATTATTTTTTTAACCTTTATTTAACCTGGCAAGTCAGTTAAGAACATATCATTATTTTCAATGACGGCCTAGGAACAGTGGGTTAACTGCCTGTTCAGGGGCAGAACCCAGACAGATTTGTACCTTGTCAGCTCGGGGTTTGAACCCCACGCAACCTTCCGGTTACTAGTCCCCGAAAAGATATCACACTCTAACCACTAGGCTACGCTGCCGCCCACACATTTGCGAATCAGTGTTGCCTCAGACTTTAAATACTCCCATCCATCTCTAAGAGCCTGCATCTCTTCCTTTTAAGGCTCTGATATTGGCTGCCTCTGTGTCAAGTGAGATTTTTCCTGACAGGATAATCACATTCCTGTCCACAGTGCATTGCAGTACCTGCAATTATGCCAATTGACATGTCATTTAACCCAATGCTGCTCACCTCCTTCTTCAGTTGTGAGTAGGGCTGGTTCAGGGGATGGGAATGTGGAGACAGGGCTGGTTCAGGGGGATGTGGAGACAGGGCTGGTTCAGGGGGATGGGGAGACAGGGCTGGTCAGGGGATGGGGAGACAGGGCTGGTTCAGGGGATGGGGAGACAGGGCTGGTTCAGGGGATGGGGAGACAGGGCTGGTTCAGGGGATGGGGAACAGGGCTGGTTCAGGGGGATGGGGAGACTGGGCTGGTTCAGAGGGATGGGGAGACTGGGCTGGTTCAGGGGGATGGGGAGACAGGGCTGGTTCAGGGGATGGGGAGACAGGGCTGGTTCAGGGGGATGGGGAGACAGGGCTGGTTCAGGGGATGGGGAGACAGGGCTGGTTCAGGGGATGGGGATGGAGAATGGGCTGGTTCAGGGGGATGGGAATGGGGAGACAGGGCTGGTTCAGGGGGATGTGGAGACAGGGCTGGTTCAGGGGGATGTGGAGACGGGGCTGGTTCAGGGGATGTGGAGACAGGGCTGGTTCAGGGGGATGTGGAGACAGGGCTGGTTCTTAGGGGGATGTGGAGACAGGGCTGGTTCAGGGGGAGACAGGGCTGGTTCAGGGGGAGACAGGGCTGGTTCAGGGGGAGACAGGGCTGGTTCAGGGGGAGACAGGGCTGGTTCAGGGGAGACAGGGCTGGTTCAGGGGGAGACAGGGCTGGTTCAGAGGGATGGGGAGACAGGGCTGGTTCAGAGGGATGGGGAGACAGGTGGTTCAGAGGGATGGGGAGACAGGGCTGGTTCAGGGGATGTGGAGACAGGGCTGGTTCAGGGGTATGGGGAGACGGGGCTGGTTCAGGGGGATGTGAATGGGGAGACAGGGCTGGTTCAGGGGGATGGGGATGGGGAGACAGGGCTGGTTCAGGGGGATGGGGAGACAGGGCTGGTTCAGGGGGATGGGGAGACAGGGCTGGTTCAGGGGGATGGGGAGACAGGGCTGGTTCAGAGGGATGGGAGACAGGGCTGGTTCAGGGGGATGGGGATGTGGAGACTGGGCTGGTTCAGGGGGATGAGGAGACAGGGCTGGTTCAGGGGGATGAGGAGACAGGGCTGGTTCAGGGGTATGTGGAGACAGGGCTGGTTCAGGGGGATTAGGAACAGGGCTGGTTCAGAGGGATGGGGAGACAGGGCTGGTTCAGGGGGATGGGGAGACGGGGCTGGTTCAGGGGGATGTGGATGGGGAGACAGGGCTGGTTCAGGGGGATGGGGAGACAGGGCTGGTTCAGGGGGATGGGGAGACAGGGCTGGTTCAGGGGGATGGGGAGACGGGGCTGGTTCAGGGGGATGTGGAGACAGGGCTGGTTCAGGGGGATGGGGAGATGGGGCTGGTTCAGGGGATGTGGAGACAGGGCTGGTTCAGGGGATGTGGATGGGGAGACAGGGCTGGTTCAGAGGGATGGGGAGACAGGGCTGGTTCAGGGGCTGGTTCAGAGGGATGGGGAGACAGGGCTGGTTCAGAGGGATGGGGAGACAGGGCTGGTTCAGGGGGATGTGGAGACAGGGCTGGTTCAGGGGGATGGGGAGACAGGGCTGGTTCAGGGGCTGGTTCAGGGGGATGGAGATGTGGAGACAGGGCTGGTTCAGGGGGATGGGGAGACAGGGCTGGTTCAGGGGTGGGAGACAGGGCTGGTTCAGGGGGATGGAGATGTGGAGACAGGGCTGGTTCAGGGGGATGGGGAAACAGGGCTGGTTCAGAGGGATGGGGAGACAGGGCTGGTTCAGGGGGATGGGGAGACAGGGCTGGTTCAGGGGATGGGGAGACAGGGCTGGTTCAGGGGTGAGACAGGGCTGGTTCAGGGGATGGGGAGACGGGGCTGGTTCAGGGGGATGTGGAGACAGGGCTGGTTCAGGGGGTGGGGAGACGGGGCTGGTTCAGGGGGATGGGATGGGGAGACAGGGCTGGTTCAGAGGGATGGGGAGACAGGGCTGGTTCAGGGGGATGGGGAGACGGGGCTGGTTCAGGGGAGACAGGGCTGGTTCAGGGGGATGGGGAGACGGGGCTGGTTCAGGGGTATGTGGAGACAGGGCTGGTTCAGGGGGATGGGGATGGGGAGACAGGGCTGGTTCAGGGGATGGGGATGGGGAGACAGGGCTGGTTCAGGGGGATGGGGAGACAGGGCTGGTTCAGGGGGATGGGGAGACAGGGCTGGTTCAGGGGGATGGGGAGACAGGGCTGGTTCAGGGGATGGGGAGACAGGGCTGGTTCAGGGGATGGGGAGACAGGGCTGGTTCAGGGGATGGGGATGGGGAGACAGGGCTGGTTCAGGGGAATGTGGAGACAGGGCTGGTTCAGGGGGATGGGGAGACAGGGCTGGTTCAGGGAGATGGGGAGACAGGGCTGGTTCAGGGGGATGGGGAGACAGGGCTGGTTCAGGGGGATGGGGAGACAGGGCTGGTTCAGGGGGATGGGGAGACAGGGCTGGTTCAGGGGGATGGGGATGGGGAGACAGGGCTGGTTCAGGGGAATGTGGAGACAGGGCTGGTTCAGGGGGATGGGGAGACAGGGCTGGTTCAGGGAGATGGGGAGACAGGGCTGGTTCAGGGGGATGGGGAGACAGGGCTGGTTCAGGGGATGGGGAGACAGGGCTGGTTCAGGGGGATGGGGAGACAGGGCTGGTTCAGGGGGATGGGGATGGGGAGACAGGGCTGGTTCAGGGGAATGTGGAGACAGGGCTGGTTCAGGGGATGGGGAGACAGGGCTGGTTCAGGGGATGGGGAGACAGGGCTGGTTCAGGGTGATGGTGAGACAGGGCTGGTTCAGGGGGATGGGGAGACAGGGCTGGTTCAGGGGGATGGGGAGACAGGGCTGGTTCAGGGTGATGGTGAGACAGGGCTGGTTCAGGGGGATGGGGAGACAGGGCTGGTTCAGGGGGATGGGGAGACAGGGCTGGTTCAGGGGGATGGGGAGACAGGGCTGGTTCAGGGGGATGGGGAGACAGGGCTGGTTCAGGGGGATGGGGAGACAGGGCTGGTTCAGGGGGATGGGGAGACAGGGCTGGTTCAGGGGATGGGGAGACAGGGCTGGTTCAGGGGGATGGGGAGACAGGGCTGGTTCAGGGGGATGGGGATGGGGAGACAGGGCTGGTTCAGGGGGATGGGGAGACAGGGCTGGTTCAGGGGGATGGGGATGGGGAGACAGGGCTGGTGAGTCTGAAGCTGTATCTGTTGGGCCTGGCACCAGGCAGGGACAACTGATTTAGTATGAATAGCTCGCTAATAGTTTGCCTGCATTGATTAAATGTCGGCTAAAAGAGGAGTGAAATGTAAACACTCAGAAAATTCTGTGAAGGTATTTAGTAACTAATGTTAGGGGAGCAAAAGTAGCGTATTTCACTAGGGCCTGAGCTAACAGGACAATTTCCATCACTCACCTTCTTTTGTGAAAATTGTGTGACATACTGTCGCCTTCTTCTTTTCTCTCTCCTGTCTTTTCTTTCCTTTTCGTTTTTGGGAAGACCGATGTTTCTTTAGGAAGCTGAGACATGATGCTCCACCGGCACTCCTCACTCACAATTCACTGCTAGCAATTACCGTTTGTTCCTGGTTTGGGGGGCAGGACCGAACTATTTCATGTAAATAGAGGGGGGGTTTTGGGCAATACAGAAGCTCTCTGGATGTTTATTTCAGACTATGTGGTTTTAACTTTAAAGCAAATGGCTACCTATTCTCAATATAGTGTACTACTTCATTTTGGGACATTATCTGTGTGTTTCTTCATTTTTTGGGACATTATCTGTGTGTTTCTTCATTTTGGGACATTATCTGTGTGTTTCTTCATTTTGGGACATTATCTGTGGGTTTCTTCATTTGGGACATTATCCACGTGTTTCTTCATTTTGGGACATTATCTGTGTGTTTCTTCAATTTGGGGCATTATCCATGTGTTTCTTCATTTGGGACATTATCTGTGGGTTTCTTCAATTTGGGACATTATCTGTGGGTTTCTTCAATTTGGGACATTATCTGTGGGTTTCTTCAATTTGGGACATTATCTGTGGGTTTCTTCAATTTGGGACATTATCTGTGTGTTTCTTCATTTTGGGACAATATCCATGTGTTTCTTTCTTCATTTGGGACATTATCCTTGTGTTTCTTCAATTTGGGACATTATCTGTGTGTTTCTTCATTTGGGACATTATCTGTGTGTTTCTTCAATTTGGGACATTATCTGTGTGTTTCTTCATTTGGGACATTATCCATGTGTTTCTTCATTTGGGACATTATCTGTGGGTTTCTTCAATTTGGGACATTATCTGTGTGTTTCTTCATTTGGGACATTATCCATGTGTTTCTTCATTTGGGACATTATCTGTGTGTTTCTTCATTTTTATCCGGGATTTGGGACATTATCTGTGTGTTTCTTCGTTTTGGGACATTATCTGTGTGTTTCTTCATTTTTGGACATTATCGGTGTGTTTCTTCATTTTGGGACATTATCCATGTGTTTCTTCATTTGGGACATTATCTGTGTGTTTCTTCATTTTGGGACATTATCTGCGTGTTTCTTCATTTTGGGACATTATCTGTGTGTTTCTTCATTTTGGGACATTATCCGTGTGTTTCTTCATTTTGGGACATTATCTGCGTGTTTCTTCATTTTGGGACATTATCTGTGTGTTTCTTCATTTGGGACATTATCCATGTGTTTCTTCATTTGGGACATTATCTGTGTGTTTCTTCATTTTGGGGCATTATCTGTGTGTTTCTTCATTTTGGGACATTATCTGTGGGTTTCTTCATTTGGGACATTATCTGTGTGTTTCTTCATTTGGGACATTATCTGTGTGTTTCTTCAATTTGGGACATTATCTGTGTGTTTCACTCTGTTATCCCATGACTCTGGTTGTTTGTTCCTTTGGGACATTATCTGTGGGTTTCTTCATTTGGGACATTATCTGTGTGTTTCACTCTGTTATCCCATGACTATGGTTGTTTGTTCCTTTGAGACATTATCTGTGTGTTTCACTCTGTTATCCCATGACTCTGGTTGTTTGTTCCTTTGGGACATTATCTGTGGGTTTCTTCATTTGGGACATTATCTGTGGGTTTCTTCATTTGGGACATTATCTGTGGGTTTCTTCATTTTGGGACATTATCTGTGTGTTTCTTCATTTTGGGACATTATCTGTGGGTTTCTTCATTTGGGACATTATCTGTGGGTTTCTTCAATTTGGGACATTATCTGTGGGTTTCTTCATTTTGGGACATTATCTGTGGGTTTCTTCATTTTGGGACATTATCTGTGTGTTTCACTCTGTTATCCCATGACTCTGGTTGTTTGTTCCTTTGGGACATTATCTGTGTGTTTCTTCATTTTGAGACATTATCTGTGTGTTTCACTCTGTTATCCCATGACTCTGGTTGTTTGTTCCTTTGGGACATTATCTGTGTGTTTCTTCATTTGGGACATTATCTGTGTGTTTCACTCTGTTATCCCATGACTCTGGTTGTTTGTTCCTTTGGGACATTATCTGTGGGTTTCTTCATTTGGGACATTATCTGTGTGTTTCTTCATTTGGGACATTATCTGTGTGTTTCACTCTGTTATCCCATGACTCTGGTTGTTTGTTCCTTTGGGACATTATCTGTGGGTTTCTTCATTTGGGACATTATCTGTGGGTTTCTTCGTTTTGGGACATTATCTGTGTGTTTCTTCATTTGGGACATTATCTGTGGGTTTCACTCTGTTATCCCATGACTCTGGTTGTTTGTTCCTTTGGGACATTATCTGTGTGTTTCACTCTGTTATCCCATGACTCTGGTTGTTTGTTCCTTTGGGACATTATCTGTGGGTTTCTTCATTTTGGGACATTATCTGTGTGTTTCACTCTGTTATCCCATGACTCTGGTTGTTTGTTCCTTTCTTCCACTGAAACAAAAAGGCACAGAATGTCACATCAGAGGAACACTAGTGCCAACTGTTAACACTTATTGACTTTAGTAAAAAAAAAAAGTGTTATTTGATTTCTTTTACCTTTATTTAACTCGGCAAGTCATTTAAGAACAAATTCTTATTTTCAACAAACGGCCTAGGAACAGTGGGTTCACTGCCTTGTTCAGGGGAGGAATGACAGATTTGTACCTTGTCAGCTTGGGGATTTGAATTTGCAACCTTTCGGTTACTAGCCCAACACTCTAACCACTAGGCTACCCTGCTGCCCCAAGGTAGGCAATAATGCATTATAATGGTGTCATAATGCATCGTTTGAGTTATCATAAACACCGATAACCCCCTACTGCTGTGTGCTCTTGCAGATGGCATTGAACATAAGGCATATTAAAGTGAACTGCTACTACTACCTCTGTTGATTTTGATACAGTATAGCCATCAAAGACAGTAGCCGACACTAAGCAGGGATTGTACCGTTCTAGTCTTTAAAAAAAAACAGTACGGGACAGTTAACCCCAATCTGATCCTTCAGCCAATCCCTTAATCTCGTTTGAAGAGTCAACGGTGGGGTGGGTGAGTGCTACACGTTAGGCCAATGCGGTTAGCTTCAGGCTGAATTTGTGTGGTTTGACTGTTGGCTTGTCCTTAGACTGCTAATATGCTAGGCTATTGCTTTGAGGATCTGGTGTGGTCAGTGTTGGCTTGTCCTTAGACTGCTAATATGCTAGGCTATTGCTTTGAGCACATATGTCAGAGTCAAGGCCCGCGGGCCACATCCGGCCCGCGAGAAGGTTTTTTACGGCCCCTGGGATGATCTTGATTTATTATTAGAACCGGCCCGCAGACCGCAGCAAGCCGGCAGCCCGCAGATCTTTTACACGCACCAATACTACATTTCCCACAATGCAACGGTGACGCACCGAGCAGTAGGCTGCTTCATTTCAATATTTATTGGCACAGCAGTTGTCAGCATCACAGTAAAATTAACTTTCAGATACCCATCAAAAATGGCAAAACGGAAGGTGGACACTGAGAACCGGGGGTTTCAAACAAGGTGGGAGTCGGAGTATTTGTTCACGGAGGTAGCTGGAAAACCTGTGTGTCTTCTGTGTGGAGAAAGTGTGGCGGTACTGAAAGAGTATAATCTGAGACGACATTATGAAACGAAACACGCGGACAAAAACAAGAATATGGACATGGAACAAAGGCTACAAAAGGCAGAGGAATTAAAACGAGGCCTCAAATCTCGACAGGCTCTGTTCAAAAAAGCCAAATCACAAGGCCAGGCTGCTGTCAAGGCCAGTTTTATTTTGGCAGAAGAGATCGCTAAATCAGCCCGGCCATTTACGGAGGGGGATTTCATCAAAAACTGCATGATTAAAGTTTGTGACGAAGTTTGCCCAGAAAAAAGGCAACTCTTTTTAAATGTGAGTCTGAGCAGAAACACCATTGCCGAGAGAGTAGACCATGATTAATAGATTTTTGCACTTTATTTTATTGTATTTCAATCCAATTATATTTTAAAAATATTTCAGTTGAGTGGATGATAGAAAATTGCTATTATTGTTTTTTTCTTTGAAGTAAATTTAGCCCACTTTTGCTAAAATAGAAAATATAGGCTACTGATGGTGCCTTGAATACCGGTTTCTTTCATTTAATGTTCATGTTATGGGGATTTTTATATAAAGGAAATTTGTCTTTTGTGTCTGTTGAAAATTAAAGATTACTGACAGAGCCATAAGAAAATATTGCTTTATTTATCTGATCATATTGGAATATATTTGTTAGGTTTTCAGTAGGTTCAATTAGGTTCACTAGACTATATGCGTCATTTAAAAATTTTTCAATGAACATTCGAACAGTCCGGCCCTCGGCTTGTAGCTAAATTTTTTATTTGGCCCTCCGTCCATTTGACTTTGACACCCCTGGCTTTGAGGATCTGGTGTGGTGACTGTTGGCTTGTCCTTAGACTGCTAATATGCTAGGCTATTGCTTTGAGGATCTGGTGTGGTGGGTGTTGGCTTGTCCTCAAAGTGCTAAACTAAGCTAATAGGCTAATCCTGTTAGCATTGACCACTTTCTCTCTCTGGGAACAGCTGGTCATACAGACACACTACAGCAGTGTAGCTGCAACTGTGGGTTTAGGACGGTATTTAAACCGTATTCACTGTTTGAAAGGTTGTATGTTTGCTGGGTAACTGATTAACTAGATGGCCGTGCGCTGGACATTGTTATGTCAGGAGACGCTAGGTTCTTGTTAAGGAGAATGGAGGAGAGAAGTTTGTTTTGAAAGTTGGATGGAGATGGATGGCGAAGGAGTGATAATTGTTGAAGGGGGGGAGGGGGACGTTGAGGAGGAGAAGATGGGGAGAGCGGATTTACGTAAGGGGGATGATCCTCTGACAACTTCCTCTATGACTCATTGAGCTGGCTCAGAGACAGGAAGTGGGGTGTGGGGATTCTGTCAGTGTCTTTGTCTGTGCCTCCCTTCTGCCTCAGGCATTTCAGATAGACCTGTAATTGACCCTTGAAATTGATTGGATTTGACCTGTGTGTGCGTGTGTGCGTGAGTGTGTGTGTGTGTGTTTGAGCAGGTAGAGCTACTGGTCTGCTGTCTCTAACCCCACCTGCACTGTCAGTCTCTGTAACAATTGGGATTATAAATATACCTAGGATTATGTCTGAGTTAGAATTAATCTATCCAGGATTACTCCCGAGTAGGTGTTGAGTCTGGATTAGACTTGCCAGCGGCCACCTCTCTGCCCGTGTTGACACCTGTCACCGCCCTGCGCCAGGGAGTTTATGAGATGCCTGTCTAGCCGTAGACATATCCAACGGCATTGATTAGATGTTAGCAATGAAAGTAAGAGAGAGTGGAAGATCAGATGTGTGAGCTCATACTGTGTGTGAGAGAGAACCTGTCTCACTGTTTCCACCTCACATGGCAGTGACTCATGACTCCCCTGCTGTAATGAGAAGACTTGTTATTTAACAGCTTCACAAGTCGCTTAAGATCTTTAGTGGTGGTGGAAATCATGTGACAGTGTAGAGTATCTGCCTGTTGTGTTTACTCTGTCTGTCTGTCTGTCTGTCTGTCTGTCTGTCTGTCTGTCTGTCTGTCTGTCTGTCTGTCTGTCTGTCTGTCTGTCTGTCTGTCTGTCTGTCTGTCTGTCTGTCTGTCTGTCTGTCTGTCTGTCTGTCTGTCTGTCTGTCTGTCTGTCTGTCTGTCTGTCTGTCTGTCTGTCTGTCTGTCTGTCTGTCTGTCTGTCTGTCTGTCTGTCTGTCTGTCTGTCTGTCTGTCTGTCTGTCTGTCTGTCTGTCTGTCTGTCTGTCTGTCTGTCTGTCTGTCTGTCTGTCTGTCTGTCTGTCTGTCTGTCTGTCTGTCTGTCTGTCTGTCTGTCTGTCTGTCTGTCTGTCTGTCTGTCTGTCTGTCTGTCTGTCTGTCTGTCTGTCTGTGTCTCTCTCTCTCTCTCTCTCTCTCTCTCTCTCTCTCTCTCTCTCTCTCTCTCTCTCTCTCTCTCTCTCTCTCTCTCTCTCTCTCTCTCTCTCTCTCTCTCTCTCTCTCTCTCTCTCTCTCTCTCTCTCTCTCTCTCTCTCTCTCTCTCTCTCTCTCTCTCTCTCTCTCTCTCTCAATTCAATTCAAGGGCTTTATTGGCATGGGAAACGTGTTAACATTGCCAAAGCAAGTGATATTTCACACTGTAGATATTTATCAAAATCGTGTTTGTTTTTGAATTCTTTGTGGATCTGTGTAATCTGAGGGACATATGTGTCTCTAATACGGTCATTACATTTGGCAGGAGGTTAGGAAGTGCCGCTCAGTTTCCACCTAATTTTGTTGGCAGTGGGCACATAGTTAGACCTGGCTCTCAAGAGAAGACAGGCTATGGTGGTCTTTCTCAATAGCAAGGCTATGCTCACTGAGTCTGTACATAGTCAAAGCTTCCCTTAAGTTTGGGTCAGTCACAGTGGTCAGGTATTCTGCCACTGTGTACTCTCTGTTTAAGGGCAAATAACGTTCTAGTTTACTCTGTTTTTTTCGTTAATTCTTTCCATTATGTCAAGTAATTATCTTGTGTTTTCTCATGACTTGGTTGGGTCTAATTGTGTTGCTGTCCTGGGGTTCTTTGGGGTGTGTTTTTGTTTGTGAACAGAGCCTCCGGACCAGCTTGCTTAGGGGACTCTTCTCCAGGTTCATCTCTCTGTAGGTGATGGCTTTGTTATGGAAGGTTTGGGAAGCGCTTCCGTTTAGGTGGTTGTAGAATTTAACGTCTCTTTTCCAGATTTTGACAATTAGCGGGTATCGGTCTAATTCTTCTCTACATGCATTATTTGGTGTTTTACGTTGTACTCTAAGGATATTTTTTGCAGAATTCTGCATGCAGAGTCTCAATATGGTGTTTGTCCCATTTTGTGAATTCCTGGTTGGTGAGCGAACCCCAGACCTCACAACCATAAAGGGGCAATGGGTTACTGTCAGGGCCCAGATTTTTTTGTGCCTATTTTGAACGCACACTTGTTGTTTGTGTACATGGATTATATAATGCCATATGTTTTACCCCCAACAACACTTTCCATCAATTTGAATAGCAGACCCTCATGACAAATTTAGTCTGAGTCTTTTTGAAAATCAAAAGAAGCATGAGAAGACTTTGCCTTTGTTTTGGTTTGTTTGTTTGTCAATTATGGTGTGCAGGGTCAGTACGTGGTCTGTCGTTCGATCATTTGGTAAAAAGCCAATTTGACATTTGCTCAGTACATTGTTTTCACTGAGGAAATGTATGTGTCTGCTGTTAATGATAATGCAGAGGATTTTCCCAAGGTTACTGTTGACGCATATCCCACAGTAGTTATTGAGGTCAAATTTGTCTCCACTTTGATGAATTGGGGTGATCAGTCCTTGGTTCCAAATATTGAGGAAGATGCCAGAGCTAAGGATGATGTTTAAGAGTTTTAGTATAGTCAATTGGAATTTGTCTGTATATTTTATAGTTTCATTTAGGATACCATCAACCCCACAGGCCTTTTTGGGTTGGAGAGTTTTTATTTTGTCCTGTAGTTCATTCAAGGTAATTGGAGAATCGAGTGGGGACCTAGAACAAGCATCTCTGTTTTGTCCAAGTTTAAAAGTAGAACATTTTCTGCCATCTACTTCCTTATGTCTGAAACACAGGCTTCCAGGGAGGGCAATTTTGGGGCTTCACCATGTTTCATCTAAATGTATAGCTGTATATCGTCTGCATGGCAGTGAAAGTTAACATTACGTTTCAGAATGATATATATATATATACCATCTCTCTCTCTCTCTTCCAGATGTACCACTCGGACTACATAGTCGATTTCCTTGACCTCTCCTTCACCATCCCAATCCCTGAAGCCTTGGGCCTAGCATCAAACCACTGAACCAACCCCTTGCCCTATATCCCTCCACATATCCTATACCCCCACCCCAGCACTCACACAGCCTTTTCCCCTACCCCCTGTCCAAACCCCCATACCCGGAGGACCATGGACAGCCCCTCCAAGCTGTCTGGCGAGACCCTGATCGTTCATCACATCCCCTGGTACACTGCCAGGTGACCGGGGTCGGCAGGGCTACAGCGGAGGAGGAGGGGGTCCCTGAAGAGGTCGAACCAACCAGAGAACCTGGGCCTGAGCCCCACCACCTCCCTCCCTGAGGGAGATGTACTCAGAGGGAAGCCCTGGTGTACAGCAGCCTCATCCAGACCTCTACAGGAGGAGGAGGAGGAGGAAGAGGAAGAGAAGGAAGATGGGGAGGGGGAGGAGAGAGTGGAGGACATGGAGGAGAGAGAGGAGGAGGACGAGGAGTAGGAGAACGAGGAGAACGAGGGAGAGGAGGAGGAGTAGGAGGCGGCAGCACAGGGAGCGATAATTTGTCTGTGATGTCCACTAACTCGGAGGACCAGGTGATGGTGGACAAAACTCTGCTCAGGGTGAAACCAAGGGAACAGGCCAACAACCCTCTCCGGCTCCGCCACAACCCTTTTCTGCTCAACACGGAGGAGGAGGATGATGACGAGGAGGAAGAGGACGAAGACGATAGTGATAATCTCAACGGTTACCTGGAAGATTCATCCTTCCATCTCCATGGCAATACAAACTCCACCCTAGATGACGAGGGAGACGGGGTCACGCCCTTTCACCTCCACGACCTGGGGTTCACCACACACAAGCCCTTCCTGTTGCAAAGCACCCTGGGAAAGCACTCCTGGGGCTGCTCTGGGGGACTGGATTCCCTCAGGGGTGTTGCCTCCGATCTCTCCGCCCACCTGGAGGGCCTAGACCTGCTGGTATTGGATGGTCCTCGCCGACACGGCAGCAGCGGCTCCACCCTCTCCATGGACTGCGGAGAGCAGGAGTGGGCCGAGGATGATGAGGAGGAGGAGGAAGACCCAATGAGGGGTGGTGGGAGGAGCAGTAGCCAGGCTGACTCTTCTTCCTCCAGCTCCGCCCACCAGCTCTGCTCCTGCTACGGTGTCTCACAGACGTTTCACGAACACTTCCCAGAACAGTTTTCCCAGTCGTTGGAATGCCAGCTGGGCTACGGCAGTGAATCGTCCTGCAACAGCTCGGATGGCATGCTGGTCAACTTCAGTGCCATTTATAACAAGATCAATAACAGTGTCCCTTCGAACTCCTCCGAGCCACCTCCTCCTGCCACGACCACCAACCTGAACAGTTCCACTGACCACTCCTACACCTCCTCTGTCTGCACCTCTTCTGTACTGGGTGGGGAGGCAGGGAGCCCAGGAAGAGCCAGAGACAGGGGTGCTTTCTACCTCGACCTCCACACTTCCCCCACCGAGCCCCCCAACTCTCATCAACCATCTTGCTCCTCCAATAGCACCCTGTCATTTGGACTCCACTCCTACACCAACACCTCCGCATGCATGGGGGCGCTAGATCTGGACGCCAACTGCAATTCTTACCAGCCTCCCCACCACTCAGACTCAGGAAGTGACCTCACATCCTGTCTGCAGGTATGAAATCCTAAATCTCCTTCTGTTGAGCCTTTCGGGCAACTGCTACATGGGCGCCGTAGTATGGCTGCCCTCTGCTCCAGCCTTTCCGAGGGAGTCAATTTCAAGTTAGAATTGTATTTAATTGCACAATAAAGTAATCCTTCTTCTGCTTCTTCTTCTGCTTCTGCTTCTTCTTCTGCTTCTTCTGCTTCTTCTTCGGCAGAGCCCGGCCCGTCTCGTGGTAGCCACCCAGAACTACTACAAGTTGGTGACCTGTGACCTTTCATCTCAGTCGCCACCGAGCCCTGTGGGAAGCTCCGCGTCATTTACCAGCTGCTCTGACGAGCACAGCAAGGAAAGCCCCGCTCCCGACACGCCCAACACCACCCAGCCAACCGAATACTACCTGTTCAGACGGCCACCTGGGGAAGAGGAAAAGGAGGCCGAAGAGGAAGATGAGGAGGGAGAGTTGTCACAGGTAAGTGGAGGAAGATGTTAGTTCTGAAGCTCAGTTGGTGGAGCATATTGCCTGAAACTCAATGATAGAGGGTCCGATGCCCTGGACCACACATATGTATAAAATGGACTGTAGGTCACTTTGGGTGAAAGTGTCTGCTAAATGGTATAATTCGTTGTTTTTTTTAAAGAGTCAGACAGAGTTCTGTTTTCTGTAAATAGGGGTGATATGTAGCTCAGAGGTTCGGAGAGGTGAACCAGTGTTACATTTTACATTACATTTTACATTACATTCAATATTACAACGTAAACACAATATTTCCAGGGGTAAAAAAGATGACTTAATGACTTAATGTATGACATCTCAATTCATATTACAGAGATCATATAAGGGAGGTGGGGATTGAGATTTCAATTACCAACATGTACAGCACCAGTCAAAGGTTTGGACACACCTACTCATTCTACATGTTTTCTTTATTTTCTACTATTTTCTACATTGTAGAATAATAGTGAAGACATCACAACTATGGAATAATACTGACGGAATCATGTAGTAACCAAACAATTGTTAAACAAATCAAAATATATTTTATATATGAGATTCTTCAAAGTAGCCACCCTTTGCTTTGATGAGAGCTTTGCACACTCTTGGCATTCTCTCAACCAGCTTCATGAGGTAGTCACCTGGAATGCATTTCAGTTAACAGGTGTGCCTTGTTAAAAGTTAATTCGTGGAATTTCTTTCCTTCTTAATGCGGTTTGAACCAATCAGAAAACAGCCCTATTTAACTGCACCTCAGATTGCAGCCCAAATAACACATCTCCACATCAACTGTTCAGGGGAGACTGCGTGACTCAGGCCTTCATGGTCAAATTTCTGCAGAGAAACCAACCTCCGTGTCTTTGTGAGATGCAGAGTAGGCGAACGGCTGATCTCCGCATGTTTGGTTGCCACAGCGAAGCGAGGAGGAGGAGGTGTGATGGTGTGGGGGGCGCTTTGACAGTGACACTGTCTGTGATTTTACTTAGAATTCAAGGCACACTTAACCAGCATGGCTACCACAGCATTCTCCAACGATACGCCATCCCATCTGGTTAGTAGGTGTATCTAAACGTTTGACTGGTACTGTACCCTCCTTGACCTCCGACTTCTAGAACCTATTTGGTAAAGTAATGTATAATTTGCACTACTAAAGGAGTTGATACAGTTGAAGTCGGAAGTTTACATACACTTAGGTTGGAGTCATTAAAACAGATTTTTTTTAACCACTCCACACATTACTTGTTAACAAACTATAGTTTTGGCAAGTCGGTTAGGACATCTACTTTGTCATTTCTCCAACGATTGTTTCCAGACAGATTATGTAAAGAGTTATTGATATTTTACGGTGTTCTTGTGATCAGATTTATAAAAACATCCCGCTGTTTGAAAGTACGCCTTGGAAAACATAAACTATACCACGTAAAGATATCCCCTCACCAGTTGAGAGATACAGAACAACATCCTTCTGTTCATGAATTAGGTCGCGTCAGGATGGGGAAAAAAGTTCATCCACCACGTAGAGGAGGTAACTATGACAACAAATAACTCCGAAGAGAAGCCATGTGGATTTATACATTCAATTCTGTATCTCCGCACAGTTTAAACAAATCATTAGATTTCCTCCTCCTTCCTATAAGCCAAATTTAGACCGTTATTTTTTAATTTTTTAATTTATTTCACCTTTATTTAACCAGGTAGGCTAGTTGAGAACAAGTTCTCATTTGCAACTGCGACCTGGCCAAGATAAAGCATAGCAGTGTGAACAGACAACACAGAGTTACACATGGAGTAGACAATTAACAAGTTATACAAGAAACACTGTCCATATCAGATTTTGCATATCGTTTGAGTTGGCCCCACGTATTTATGAACGGCTGTGCCTGATGTTCTTTGTGGTGGGCTGTCTCATGAATTGACATGATGTATTTAGGTGAGCGGACACCTGGGGGGGTTGATTTGGGACTTGCCCTTCTTTCCTGGTCCCATAGCCCATTATTCTGTATTTCTTTGTGATTTGTATACAGGTAGACAAGAGGGGCCATCAACCCTGATTAGAACCAACTGCTACTCATCTGTCGTTCTTTATAAATGCTGTTTTGAATTTAAATTAAATTTGACCTACACATTAAAGAAGGCTGTAAAGCCGAAGTGTCTGTGTACACTATCCCTGATTCAGTGATTTTTTTTTTTAATGAATAATTCAGTACGTTTTTAAAAATGACCTTGTTATTTAACTAGGCAAGTCGGTTAAAGAACAAATTCTTATTTACAATAACAATAGCTTAATGCGGCCATCTTTTTGAATGGAAACACATTACACCTGTTCGTTTGACAGAATTGGCACGTTTAATTGCTGGTTTAAGTCCCGGGCCTGGTGGCGTAATAGACCATTACTACCATCTATTACCGTTGCACTGAGGCAGCTGGGAATCCTGTAAGAGTGTATTCCTGGAGAGTGTGTCTGTCCCATATTCTGTCTACATGCCTTCAGTGGGTGTGTTGTTGACCCAATAAAGATAGTTCTATTTACAGTAGCTATCAGTGCTGCAGTCTGAGGATATCCATGCTATTATTGGGGCCACAGAGTGGTGCAGCGGTCTAAGGCACTGCATCTCAGTGGCGTCTAGAGGCGTCACTACAGGCATCCTAGTTCGTATCCAGGCTGTATCACAACCGGCTGTGATTGGGAGTCCCGTAGGGTGGTGAACAGTTGGCCCAGCGTCGGTGTAGGCCGTCATTGTAAATAAGAATTTGTTCTTAACTGACTTGCTTGGTTAAATAATAAATAAATAAATAAATAAAACACCTGTGGCTCTCAAGGACATATTCTGTCATAAAAAGTATCTCTTGGGACTTAAAGGTAACATCAGTAACTTACTGAATCGGAGAAAAAATATTACGGTGAAGATTAAATTACTGAAAAGTCTTGATGTTTCGTTGACCAGTTGAATCATTGTTGCTATACCGGTATAGACCCCATAAGTGGAGTGGCTGTGGCTATTGGAGGCTTGGTGAACTTGGATCTAACCCGTCTCTGTCCCTCTCTCTCCACAGCATGATGAAAATGAGGAAGAGGATGATGACGAGGAAGAGGAGAGGAAGAAGAGGGAGCAGCAGCAGATGGGCGGAGCCTGTTCAGACCTCATCATCGAGGGACAGATGTACATTAACATCTCCCCTCCCGTGGTTGACCAAGGACCCATCGGAGGCGGGACTCCCCGTTCCCGTAGCTACGACCGGAACCTGCACAAGTCCCCGCCCCCTCGGGTTGGCTCATTGGAGCACATGCTGAGCTGCCCTGTTCATATCAGTGAGGGCGCCGTCCACCTCGGCCCTCCCACTCCGCCACGGGTTACTTCCTTCGCTGAGATCGCCAGGAGCAAGAGGAAAAACGGAGGAAGCACTGGCTCTCCTTCTCTCAGGACGGGGGGATGTTCAGATCCCTTCTCCTCCACCCACTCAGCATACTCCCACTCCTCGGCCCACTCCCACTCCTCGGCCCACTCCCACTCCTCGACCCAGTCCCACTCCTCGACCGACTTCTCCCCCAACCTGGAGGGCCTGGGTCAGGGTCCGAGCCACAGTGTGCCCTTCCAGCGCTGCTCCAGCCAGGGCAGTGTGGACCGCCCTGGTGGTGGCGCCAGAGAAACATGCTCCACGGCTGAAGGTAAGAAGAGAAGAAGAGCACCTATTAGGAGCTATAATTATATAAAACGATTATGGCCATGTTCCAGCGTGACTACGTTGCAGTCGCCTGCCAGATGTCACAATGCGTGGATAGGTATTTAGCATATCAGCTAACCACATCATATGATATAGCAATCTGAGGATCTATTTAACATAGCAGCCAACCACATCGTATGATATAGCAATCTGATGCCTGATTGTTGATGTTGAAGGCAAACCGTTTATACAAACATACCTTTTTTGTTTATTTTGCGCCTTTGTGGACAGGAAATCCATTAAAATGATGTGCTTCCTGTTGCATAGGGTCAAGGGTCATTGGCTGAGGTTGTTTGGTTGATCATTGATAAGTGCAGTGGTATGATAGTGAAAGTTTGCTGTTTGTGCGTTTTATTACATAACACAGCTGGTAAGAGGTGAGTTAGACCTGTAACTTATCTAACTTCTTGTTTGAAGAGAACTGGGGACAGGGAAAAGTGCTGTGTGTTTTGTGTGTGTGTGTATGTGCGTAGGCTCCTGAAACTCACTTTAATCATATAGTGTTGTAAACTTTGTCAGCAAAGGTACTGGGTAGCAAGGGGAACTGTGGGGAACGTGAGACGAATAGGACTGTAGTTTGTACTGCAGAGAACAGCCTTCGCTGAGCCATACTCTAGCTACATACACAGCTTCTGAGGGTCAAGTGCTATAGGATGTTTTGTGGACAGTGTTTATTTCCCCAGTCTATGTATCTATGTATCAACTAGTTTGGTTGTCTACTTGCTTTATGCAATATCATTCCTTTCCATATTATGTTTGAACAGGTAAGAATCGCTGTGACTAGATATACTCTAGACATACAGTAGCCCAATGTTCAGTAGCCAAGATGTTCAGTAGCCAAGATGTTCAGTAGCCAAGATGTTCCAAGATGTTCAGTAGCCAAGATGTTCAGTAGCCAAGATGTTCAGTAGCCAAGATGTTCAGTAGACAAGATGTTCAGTAGATGTTCAGTAGCCAAGATGTACAGAAGATGTTCAGTAGCCAAGATGTTCAGTAGCCAAGATGTTCAGTAGAATGTTCAGTAGCCAAGATGTTCAGTAGCCAAGATGTTCAGTAGCCAAGATGTTCAGTAGCCAAGATGTTCAGTAGCCAAGATGTTCAGTAGCCAAGATGTTCAGTAACCAAGATGTAGCCAAGATGTTCAGTAGCCAAGATGTTCAGTAGCCAAGATGTTCAGTAGCCAATATGTACAGTAGCCCAATGTTCAGTAGCCAAGATGTACAGTAGCCAAGATGTACAGTAGCCAAGATGTTCAGTAGCCAAGATGTTCAGTAGCCAAGATGTTCAGTAGCCAAGATGTTAAGTAGCCAAGATGTTAATAGCCAAGATGTACAGTAGCCAAGATGAACAGTAGCCAAGATGTTCAGTAGCCAAGATGTTCAGTAGCCAAGATGTACAGTAGCCAAGATGTACAGTAGCCAAGATGAACAGTAGCCAAGATGTTCAGTAGCCAAGATGTACAGTGTATGGGAACAGAATGAAATAGTATGTGAGAGTGCAGGTGGTGGTGGTGATGGTGATGATGATATAAACAGTAGCAGAACAGGCCTGTTCCCCCTGCTCACTGTGTTTGTCCCTTCTGAAAATAACACTTTGGTCCTTGACGTGTCCTTTCCAGGCCTCAGGACTAAAACTACAGTGACAGAGAGTTGGAGTGTTTATCCCTGCTGATAATAAAGCTTTGGTCCTTGACGTGTCGTTTTCAGGACTAAAGTGACAGTGTTTCGAAAGCGTTTGAAATTCCTAAGAATTTCTCTGCGGAACATTGAGTGTCAGAGGACTCCGAATGGAATGTTCTAGTAGGACAGACAGACTGGCCCAGCTGTTGCCAATGTGGGAGGGACTCCGAGAGAGCATATTAGCATATTAGTGCTTCAGTCCAATGGGAGAGAGAGAGGACCGAGGGGGAAAAAAACACACACATTCCAGTCACCCTAGAGTGGCCAACACAGATGTACAGACACTTTGTCACAGTAAAACAGGGAGACAGCCTTTTAATTTAGGTTGAGAATATGGAGTGTTAGGAGGGCTGTGATTAAAGCCAGGGAATGTGGAGGGGATGTGGAGGGGGGTGTGGATAGACATAGAGCAGTGTAAGGGGAGGACTGAAGAGAGGTGAATGGAGGGATGAGGGGGAGGTAGAGAGAGAGAAAGGTAGGTAGCCCAGGGCCATAACGAGGATAGAATATTTATTTCATGGCAACTAGCACAGTGTCAACGTCACTACTGTTTATACACTGTTTGAATGTTACGAATCCAATACACTATTGGAATATATGATTATAATACAAAACAGGAGCTATTATAATATATACTGCACTGTCTGGAATTATACATATTAATGAGTGAGGGAGGGGGGAGAGAGAACGAGAGATGAATCATAGATGAGAGAGAAGTGGAGAAGTGGGGGTTGAAAGAGGAGAGAGGGGGAAGGGGAGGTTGAAAGGGGAGAGAGGAGGAGAGAAGGGGGTTGAAAGAGGAGAGAGAAGGGGAGGAGGGGAGAAGGAAGGGGGTTGAAAGAGGAGAGAGAGAGGAGGAGAGAAGGGGATTGAAAGAGGTTGATAATAAGAAGTGGAAAATAAGGACATTTTATACAGTATAAAATAAGGACATAATGTCATACAGTATAAAATATATGGAACTCTATTCCACAGTACTACATAGAGCCATGACTACATGGAACTCTATTCCACACTACTACATAGAGCCATGACTACATGGAACTCTATTCCACAGTACTACATAGAGCCATGACTACATGGAACTCTATTCCACAGTACTACATAGAGCCATGATTACATGGAACTCTATTCCACAGTACTACATAGAGCCATGACTACATGGAACTCTATTCCACAGTACTACATAGAGCCATGACTACATGGAACTCTATTCCACAGTACTACATAGAGACATGACTACATGGAACTCTATTCCACAGTACTACATAGAGCCATGACTACATGGAACTCTATTCCACAGTACTACATAGAGCCATGACTACATGGAACTCTATTCCACAGTACTACATAGAGCCATGACTACATGGAACTATATTCCACAGTACTACATAGAGCCATGACTACATGGAACTCTATTCCACAGTACTACATAGAGCCATGACTACATGGAACTCTATTCCACAGTACTACATAGAGCCATGACTACATGGAACTCTATTCCACAGTACTACATAGAGCCATGACTACATGGAACTTTATTCCACAGTACTACATAGAGCCATGACTACATGGAACTCTATTCCACAGTACTACATAGAGCCATGACTACATGGAACTCTATTCCACAGTACTACATAGAGCCATGACTACATGGAACTCTATTCCACAGTACTACATAGAGCCATGACTACATGGAACTCTATTCCACAGTACTACATAGAGCCATGACTACATGGAACTCTATTCCACAGTACTACATAGAGCCATGACTACACGGAACTCTATTCCACAGTACTACATAGAGCCATGACTACATGGAACTCTATTCCACAGTACTACATAGAGCCATGACTACATGGAACTCTATTCCACAGTACTACATAGAGCCATGACTACATGGAACTCTATTCCACAGTACTACATAGAGCCATGACTACATGGAACTCTATTCCACATCAAGTAACTCATGCAAGCAGTAAAATTACATTTAAAAAACAAATGAAAAAACACCTTATGGAACAGAGGGGACTGTGAAGCAACACAAACATTGGCACACACACACACACACACACACACACACACACACACACACACACACACACACGATAACATACACATGGATGTAGTACTGTAGATATGTGATAGTGGTGGAGTAGGGGCCTGAGGGCACACAGTGTGTTGTGAAATCTGTGAATGTATTTTTAAAATTGTATAAACTGCTTTCATTTTGCCGGACTCCAGGAAGAGTAGCTGCTGCTTTGGCAGGAACTAATGGGGATCCATAATAAATACAATATTCGGGGGGGTATTTCGAAATGCAGACGGTATGATTTTTCAGTACCATTTGTGGTTGGCGGGACCCACGCTTCGCAGGGGCTGCAGGGGGAGGCTCCTCAGAGGAGGAAGGGGAGGACCATCCTTCTCAGTAAATATCTTACAAATAAAAACAGTAAAGCGTTAAAAAAGTTGTACTTTTTTAGATAAAACTATAAACTATAAACTATACAACTATAAAACTATACAACTATAAACTATACAACTATAAACTATAAACTATAAACTATAAAACTAAACTATAAAACTACACTAAATATATTCACACGTCACCAAATAATTGATTAAAACACACTTTTGCAATGAAGGTCTACAGTTGCCTCAGCAGAACTCTGTAGCGCCATGGTGTAGCCGGAGGACAGCTAGCTTCCGTCCTCCTCTGGGTACATTGACTTCAATACAAAACCTAGGAGGCTCATGGTTTTTACCCTCTTCCACAGACTTACACAGTAATTAAGACAACTTCCAGAGGTAGTCCTCCAACCTATCAGAGCTCTTGCAGCATGAACTGATATGTTGTCCACCCAAACAAATGATCAGAGTAAGTCGCTAGAATGAATATAGTACTGAAAGCTTAAGCTACAGCTAGTTATTTGAACAAATGATCAGAGAATGAATATAGTACTGAAAGCTTAAGCTGCAGCTAGTTAGTTGAACAGTTTTGAACAAATTAATTTCTTCCAAAATTAAGTAGAAGCAAGAGAGAGAGAGAGAGAGAGAGCTAGCTATATTTTGTAGAATATATTTTTCACTTTCACTTAGCTAGCGAATGCAGCTAGCTAGTTTAGCCTATTCAAACACCCGGCTCAAACAGAGAGGGATGCTATCTATGTTAGTAACCTGGCTATGGTTATCCAACACTGGAACTCTTCCAAGTCAAGGTAAACTTTTGGTTGTATTAATTTATTGCCTCCGGAGCCCACCAGTGTAACTGCTAAACTGCTTGCTGACGGTACACTACTGCATGATTGTAACGGGTTTACTAACGCGTTAGTTCTAGTAGCTATGTTGACTAATGACGTTAATATGGTGAAAACGATGTAGGCTGTGTGTAGCGGTTATGGTATTGAAGTTTGGCCTCGGAAAGGTTTATTCCCCTGGTCACAGGCAGGTGTTGTATTGTATGCTGAAGTCCACAAGCGAAAGGAAAAGGTGATAGCAGGAGAGAGCGTAGATGCGAGAAGGTATTATTTATACAACGAGCAAAGTGATAATGCGGTTTACGTTATTTGTGGCTGTGTTTGCGTGTAATCAAGGGTGTGTTTATTCCACTGATTCTGTTGACAAAAAACAAACATCTTAAACGGAATTAAAAACGAGGATAAACATACCTGAATATTTCCAATAGAAACTCTCGTTTGCAACTGTTGGACTAATCATTAAACCCCAGATCACCTAGATGCAGGCAAGAGTGTTCAAGGTGTTATTGAATGTGTCACTGTCTGTCACCTTGATGACTCTAATTTCTTTCTACCTGTGCACCTATGTTGTGAACTTTAAATCGTAGGCTAGGTTGTAGCAATGTCTTGATGGTTATTGGGAAAATTCTAGTATCATGTAGTAGCCTAAACCAAACCAAGATAATGATGCCTACAGGGAGAGATGAGCTGGCTAAAAACCCTTAGCTGGATAATCGATTCATTCATGAAATTGGAGAGGAAGGGAGGAGAGGGAGAGGGAGAGGAAGGGAGGAGAGGGAGAGGGAGAGGAAGGGAGGAGAGGGAGAGAGAGAGGAAGGGAGGAGAGGGAGAGGGGAAGGGAGGAGAGGGAGAGAGAGAGGAAGGGAGGAGAGGAAGGGAGGAGAGTGAGAGGGAGAGGAAGGGAGGAGAGGAAGGGAGGAGAGTGAGAGGGAGAGGAAGGGAGGAGAGGGAGAGAGAGAGCGGAAGGGAGGAGAGGGAGAGAGGAAGGGAGGAGAGGGAGAGGGGAAGGGAGGAGAGGGAGAGATGTTTTCCAGTCAGAGGACAGTACTCACGACTCAATACTGCCTCTGTGGCTGAGATGTGTTACTGCATCCAGGCTGACTGACATTCCATGGCAGAGCATAAACAGCTTGCGCAATGTTGCTGCTGACGTCACACACACCCCCGTTGCTCACGCAGCGACCAGATCGAGGAATACAACACACACACACACACTGACACGCTATACAGTACATGCTCACACACTGATACGGATACACAGAGAGACAGAAAGAAGAAAATACTGGGAAAAGGCTGTTCTTTGGTGTTTCTGCTTTAGGACAGACGCAGTATTCTCCAGGTGTGTGTGTGTGTGTGTGTGTGTGTGTGTGTGTGTGTGTGTGTGTGTGTGTGTGTGTGTGTGTGTGTGTGTGTGTGTGTGTGTGTGTGTGTGTGTGTGTGTGTGTGTGTGTGTGCCTGCCTGTGTGTGTGTGTGCCTGCCTATCACAGTATACTGTATCTCTAGTTACAAGGCAGTCTGGGCTGTATGTGATCAGGACTATCAGTCTGTTGATACTAGCAGCTTTCTGGGCAATTTGTGTTTGTCTCTGTGGATCAATTCAACTTAACCTTCATTTTCCCTACATGTTCATTCATTTGTAATACAGACTGTGTAATGGCTGATACACTTCCTGTGTTATCAGTTATTATCAGGGAATAACACATGCTTTGTAAATTATGATGACAGCTAAAATTGAGAATTGTGCCAAGAGAAATGGGTTAACCTTTACTGACCTTGTCTCTTTCTTTCTTTCTTTCTTTCTTTCTTTCTTTCTTTCTTTCTTTCTTTCTTTCTTTCTTTCTTTCTTTCTTTCTTTCTTTCAGGTGGTCTCTCCAGCTCTTCGTGCAGCTCTGCTGTTGTCCGCTACACTAAAGACCAGCGTCCTACCACCCTCCCCATTCAACCCTTCACCTTCCACCACCAGTTCTCCAAGCTGTCCCAGCCCAAGCCCATTCTTCCCCTGCTGACGGGCTACGTTTCTGGGATGCAGGCGCGCGGTGGAGGGCCTTCTGGAGGTCCAGAGGGGTCTGATGGAGTCGACGACGACCGATGGGAAGACTCTTTGCGCCAGAGTGGGGGTACGATGGGTGCAATGGTATCAGCGGTGGCTCCGCTCGGCCCTGGCTCGGTCCGGCCCTCGCCGCTGGGTAGCTATTCCCCCGTCCGTCTCCAGGGGCTGACGACTTCCTGTTCTACCTGCACCCCCAGCCCCCAGACTCCTCGCAGCCTCTCCTGCCCCCTGTCGGCCGAGCTCCTGCCCCTCCACCATACCCATCCACCACCAGCACGACTGGCGGCTGCCCCTCTGCCTCCCACTCCTCCACCTCCGCCCCAGGGGGTGAAGCGGGGTGCGGTGCCCCCCATGCTGCCTCCGGTCCAGGGCCAGGTGCAGGGTCAGTGTCACCAGCACTACCGCCGTGGGACCCTCCCCGTCCTGCCGGTCGTGCTCCAGGACAGTGAGATTTCACTGCGATACGAGGAGACGTCAGACTCTGTGGAGGGGAGCAGAGGACCAGGGTCCGCGACACAACATGGTAGGTGTCTCTGTCTCAGTGCGGTCCGGTCAGGAGTTGTCATGGATGTGGTGGTATCAGTGAGGTTGCTGGATTATGGCCAGTCCTGTCCCCCTCGTGTCTCCTACTGGTTTCTTTCAGTCT
This sequence comes from Oncorhynchus gorbuscha, assembly GCF_021184085.1. Classification (NCBI taxonomy): domain Eukaryota; kingdom Metazoa; phylum Chordata; class Actinopteri; order Salmoniformes; family Salmonidae; genus Oncorhynchus; species Oncorhynchus gorbuscha. The sequence goes on from NC_060176.1 coordinate 79,009,191, forward strand.
TTTTTCTTATTTTATTTCTGTTGTACGTTATTTGTTTGCGGTCAACTCACCTCTTATGGTGATTTAACAGACATACTGTAGTCATGGTGATTTAACAGATATACTGTAGTCATGGTGACTTAACAGATATACTGTTGTATACTGTTGTCATGGTGATTTAACAGCTATAATGTAGTCATAGTGATTTAACAGATATACTGTTGTATACTGTTGTCATGGTGATTTAACAGATATACTGTAGTCATGGTGATTTAACAGATATACTGTAGTCAGGGTGATTTAATAGATATACTGTTATATACTGTAGTCAGGGTGATTTAACAGATATACTGTTGTTTACTGAAGTCATGGTGATTAAACAGATATACTGTTATATACTGTAGTCATGGTGATTAAACAGATATACTGTTATATACTGTAGTCAGGGTGATTTAACAGATATACTGTAGTCATGGTGATTTAACAGATATACTGTAGTCAGGGTGATTTAACAGATATACTGTTATATACTGAAGTCATGGTGATTAAACAGATATACTGTTATATACTGTAGTCAGGGTGATTTAACAGATATACTGTAGTCAGGGTGATTTAACAGATATACTGTTATATACTGTAGTCATGGTGATTTAACAGATATACTGTAGTCATGGTGATTTAACAGATATACTGTTATATACTGTAGTCATGGTGATTTAACAGATATACTGTTGTTTACTGTAGTCATGGTGATTTAACAGATATACTGTGTAGTCAGTCAGGGTGATTTAACAGATATACTGTAGTCATGGTGATTTAATAGATATAGTGTTATATACTGTAGTCAGGGTGATTTAATAGATATACTGTAGTCAGGGTGATTTAACAGATATACTGTAGTCAGTGTGATTTAATAGATATACTGTTATATACTGTAGTTATATAACAGATATACTGTAGTCAGGGTGATTTAACAGATATACTGTAGTCAGTGATTTAATAGATATACTGTGATTTAATAGATATACTGTAGTCAGGGTGATTTAACAGATATACTGTAGTCAGTGTGATTTAATAGATATACTGTAGTCAGGGTGATTTAATAGATATACTGTAGTCAGGGTGATTTAATAGATATACTGTAGTCAGTGTGATTTAATAGATATACTGTAGTCAGGGTGATTTAACAGATATACTGTAGTCAGTGTGATTTAACAGATATACTGTAGTCAGTGTGATTTAATAGATATACTGTAGTCAGGGTGATTTAACAGATATACTGTTATATACTGTAGTCATGGTGATTTAACAGATATACTGTAGTCAGGGTGATTTAACAGATTTGGAACAGATATACTGTAGTCATGGTGATTTAACAGATATACTGTAGATGATTTAACTATACTGTAGTATATTACTGTAGTCATGGTGATTTAACAGATATACTGTAGTCATGGTGATTTAATAGATATACTGTAGTCAGTGTGATTTAACAGATATACTGTAGTCAGTGTGATTTAATAGATATACTGTAGTCAGGGTGATTTAACAGATATACTGTTATATACTGTAGTCATGGTGATTTAACAGATATACTGTAGTCAGTGTGATTTAATAGATATACTGTAGTCATGGTGATTTAACAGATATACTGTTTTTACTGTAGTCGTGGTGATTTAACAGATATACTGTTGTCAGGGTGAATTAACAGATATACTGTTATATACTGTAGTCGTGGTGATTTAACAGATATAGTGTTATATACTGTAGTCAGGGTGATTTAATAGATATACTGTAGTCAGGGTGATTTAACAGATATACTGTAGTCAGGGTGATTTAACAGATATACTGTAGATATACTGTAGTCAGGTGATTTAATAGATATACTGTAGTAGTCAGTCAGGTGATTTAATAGATATACTGTAGTCAGTCATGGTGATTTAACAGATATACTGTAGTCAGTGTGATTTAATAGATTTAAGGGTGATTTAATAGATATACTGTAGATATACTGTAGTCAGTGTGATTTAATAGATATACTGTACTGATATATACTGTAGTCAGTGGTGATTTAACAGATATACTGTAGTCAGTGATTTAACAGATATACTGTAGTCAGTGATTTAACAGATATACTGTGATGATTTAACAGATATACTGTAGTCAGGGTGATTTAACAGATATACTGTTAACAGATATACTGTCAGTCAGGGTGATTTAACAGATATACTGTAGTCATGGTGATTAAACAGATATACTGTTATATACTGTAGTCATGGTGATTTAACAGATATACTGTAGTCATATACTGTGATTTTAACAGATATACTGTAGTCATGGTGATTTAACAGATGATTTAACAGATATACTGTAGTCATATACTGTAGTGATTTTAATAGATATACTGTAGTCAGGTGATTAAACAGATTTAATAGATGAGTCAGGGTGATTTAACAGATATACTGTAGTCATATTTAACAGATATACTGTAGTCAGGTGATTTAACAGATATACTGTAGTCAGGGTGATTTAACAGATATTAATACTGATCAGTGGTGATTTAACTATAGTATATACTGTAGTCAGGGTGATTTAATAGATATACTGTAGTCAGTGTGATTTAATAGATATACTGTTATATACTGTAGTCATGGTGATTTAACAGATGATTTAACAGATATACTGTTTAATTTACTGTAGTCAGTGGTGATTTAACAGATATACTGTTGTCAGGGATTGATATTAACAGATATACTGTTATGATTTAATGATATACTGTTATATACTGTAGTCAGGGGATTTAATAGATTTATACTGTAGTCATGATTTAGTGTTATATACTGTAGTCAGGGTGATTTAACAGATATACTGTAGTCATGGTGATTTAACAGATATACTGTTGTCAGGGTGAATTAACAGATATACTGTTGTTTACTGATTTAACAGTATACATGGTGATTAAACTGTAGTCATGATTTAATAGATATACTGTTATATACTGTAGTCAGGGTGATTTAACAGATATACTGTAGTCATGGTGATTTAACAGATATACTGTTATATACTGTAGTCAGGGTGATTTAAGATATACTGGAGTCAGGGTGATTTAACAGATATACTGTAGTCATGGTGATTTAACAGATATACTGTAGTCAGGGTGATTTAACAGATATACTGTAGTCATGGTGATTAAACAGATATTTAATAGATATACTGTTATATACTGTAGTCAGGGTGATTTAACAGATATACTGTAGTCAGGGTGATTTAATAGATATACTGTCATATTTATACTGTAGTCAGGGTGATTTAAGATATACTGTAGTCTGATATACTGTAGTCATGGTGTCAGGTAGTGATTTAATAGATATACTGTAGTCAGGGTGATTTAACAGATATACTGTAGTCAGGGTGATTTAATAGATATACTGTAGTCAGTGTAGTGATTTAACAGTGATTTAATAGATATACTGTAGTCAGTGATTTAACAGATATACTGTAGTCATATACTGGTGATTTAACAGATATACTGTAGTCAGGGTGATTTAACAGATATACTGTAGTCAGGGTGATTTAACAGATATACTGTAGTCAGGGTGATTTAACAGATATACTGTTATATACTGTAGTCAGGGTGATTTAACAGATATACTGTTATATACTGTAGTCAGTGTGATTTAACAGATATACTGTAGTCATGGTGATTTAACAGATATACTGTAGTCATGGTGATTTAACAGATTTAACAGATACTGTAGTCAGTGATTTAACAGATATACTGTAGTCAGTGTGATTTAACAGATATACTGTAGTCAGGGTGATTTAATAGATATACTGATATATACTGTAGTCAGGGTGATTTAATAGATATACTGTAGTCAGTGTGATTTAATAGATATACTGTTATATACTGTAGTCATGGTGATTTAACAGATATACTGTAGTCAGGGTGATTTAACAGATATACTGTAGTCAGGGTGATTTAATAGATATACTGTTATATACTGTAGTCAGGGTGATTTAACAGATATACTGTTATATACTGTAGTCAGTGTGATTTAACAGATATACTGTAGTCGTGGTGATTTAACAGATATACTGTAGTCAGGGTGATTTAATAGATATACTGTTATATACTGTAGTCAGGGGGATTTAATAGATATACTGTAGTCATGGTGATTTAATAGATATACTGTTATATACTGTAGTCAGGGGGATTTAATAGATATACTGTAGTCATGGTGATTTAATAGATATACTGTTATATACTGTAGTCAGGGTGATTTAATAGATATACTGTAGTCAGGGTGATTTAATAGATATACTTAGATATACTGTAGTCAGGGTGATTTAATAGATATACTGTAGTCAGGGTGATTTAATAGATATACTGATATATACTGTAGTCAGGGTGATTTAACAGATATACTGTAGTCATGGTGATTTAATAGATATACTGATATATACTGTAGTCAGGGTGATTTAATAGATATACTGTTATATACTGTAGTCAGGGTGATTTAACAGATATACTGTTATATACTGTAGTCAGGGTGATTTAACAGATGTACTGTTATATACTGTAGTCATGGTGATTTAACAGATATACTGTTATATACTGTAGTCAGGGTGATTTAATAGATATACTGTTATATACTGTAGTCAGGGTGATTTAATAGATATACTGTTTTTACTGTAGTCAGGGTGATTTAATAGATATACTGTTATATACTGTAGTCATGGTGATTTAATGGATATACTGTAGTCAGGTGATTTAACAGATATACTGTAGTCATGGTGATTTAACAGATATACTGTAGTCATGGTGATTTAACAGATATACTGTAGTCATGGTGATTTAACAGATATACTGTAGTCAGGGTGATTTAACAGATATACTGTTATATACTGTAGTCATGGTGATTAAACAGATATACTGTTATATACTGTAGTCAGTGTGATTTAATAGATATACTGTTATATACTGTAGTCATGGTGATTTAACAGATATACTGTTATATACTGTAGTCATGGTGATTTAACGGATATACTGTAGTCAGGGTGATTTAACAGATATACTGTTATATACTGTAATTAGTGTGATTTAACAGATATAGTGTTATATACTGTAGTCATGGTGATTTAACAGATATACTGTAGTCATGGTGATTTAACAGATACACTCTCTTAGTGACTCTCGTCTTTCTTTTTCTTCTTATCCATAATAATTTCTTATTCTTATCCTCTGCCTTCTACCATGTACACTCACCCCATCTCTCTCATTTTCTCAACCTTCCTCTTCCTCTGCCTTGTACCATGTACACTTTGTCGACCTCTCTCTCCTCATTTAATCTTGCTTTCCCCAATCCTCCACATGATAACAAACCTCTCTCATCTCCCTGTCTACCATCACCCCTCTTTTGGCTCCTTCTCTTTTCACACCCACTTCGTCATCCCCCCGTCCCCCCGTCCCCTCCGCCCATCCTCCCCCCGTCCCCTCCGCCCATCCTCCCCCGTCCCCTCCGCCCATCCTCCCCCGTCCCCTACGCCTATCCTCCCCCTCCGCCCATCCTCCCCCGTCCCCTCCGCCCATCCTCCCCCGCCCATCCTCCCCCTGTCCCCCCATCTTCCCCCATCCCCCGTCCCCTCCGCCCATCCTCCCCCCGTCCCCTCCGCCCATCCTCCCCTCCCCCGTCCCCTCCGCCCATCCTCCCCCTGTCCCCTCCGCCCATCCTCCCCCACAGGACACCACCTCTCTCCCCAGACTCTGAAATGGAGGGAGTATCGTCGTAGGAACCCCCTGGGGGTGGAGAGGTGTTCCTCTGGGGGATCAGGCGTACCTGCCCTATCAGGCAGTCTGGATGGGAATGGTCGTCGGGGCGTGGCCAGGGGACAGCGAATCACACGACGGAATGTGTTTGACTTCCCTCCGGCCTCTAGTGGCCACGCCCCCCTGGGACGACTCAATGGTGCACATATACTACTAACATTGCTGATGTGTGTGTGTGTGTGTGTGTGTGTGTGTGTGTGTGTGTGTGTGTGTGTGTGTGTGTGTGTGTGTGTGTGTGTGTGTGTGTGTGTGTGTGTGTGTGTGTGTGTGTGTGTGTGTGTGGTGTAAGGTGTGTTTCTGTGTGTGCATGGTAAGGTGTGTTCTGTGTGTGCATGGTAAGGTGTGTTTCTGTGTGTGTGTGTGTGTGTGCATGGTAAGGTGTGTGTGTGTGTGTGTGCATGGTAAGGTGTGTGTGTGTGTGTGTGTGTGTGTGTGTGTGTGTGTGTGTGTGTGTGTGTGTGTGTGTGTGTGTGTGTGTGTGTGTGTGGTTTTCTCATCCCTCCCATGTGTGTTCTCAGGCCAGTCTGTGAAGCAGCTGCAGCAGTACTACAGTGACTTCCTGCCAGACTACTTCTCCCTGACGGAGCGTCCTCCAGACGAGTTCTGTCTCTCTCCTGACGCCTCCTCTTCGTCATCGTCCTCCACTTCCTCACAATCCCACATCTCTGTGAACCTGCAGCAGAAGAGAGGTGTGATGAAGTGGTGTAGTATAAACCATGCATTCAGAAAGTATTCAGACCCCTTGACCTTTTCCACATTTTGTTACATTACAGCTTTATCTAAACATTTTTTTTTTTAAAGGTCAAGGGCCCTTTGACAAATTTACAAAACACCCCCCCCCCCCTTATTTACATAAGGATTCAGACCCCTTACTATGAAACTCGAAATTGAGCTCAGGTGCATCCTGTTTCCATTGATCATCCTTGAGATGTTTCTACAACTTGATTGAAGTCCAACTGTGCTAAATTAAATGGATTGGACATGATTTGGAAATGCACACACCTGTCTATATAAGGTCCCACAGTTGACAGTGCATGTCAGAGCAAAAACCAAGCCATGAGGTCGAAGGAATTGTCTGTAGAGCTCCGAGACACGATTGTGTCGAGGCACAGATCTGGAGAAGGGTATGAAAACACTTCTGCAGCATTGAAGGTCCCCAAGAACACAGTGGCCTCCATCATTATTAAATGCCAAACTGAGCAATAGGGGGAGAAGGGCCTTGGTCAGGGAGGTGACAAAGAACCCGATGGTCACTCTGATAGAGCTCTGGAGTTCCTCTGTAGGGAGAACCTTCCAGAAGGACAACTATCTCTGCAGCACTCCACCAATCTGGCTTTTATGGTAGAATGACCAGATGGAAGCCACTCCTCAGTAAAAGGCACATGACAGCCTGCTTGGAGTTTTACCAAAAGGCACCTAAAGACTCTCAGACCATGAGAAACAAGATTCTCTGGTCTGATGAAACCAAGATTGAACACTTTGGCCTGTATGCGAAGTGTCACGTCTGGCACCATCCCTACGGTGAAGCATTGTGGTGGCAGCATCATGCTGTGGGGATGTTTTTCAGAGGCTGGGACTGGGAGACTAGTCAGGATCAAGGTAAAGATGAACAGAGCAAAGTACAGAGAGATCCTTGATGAAAACCTGCTCCAGAGCCTCAGGACCTAATAATAATAATATAATAATATAATATATGCCATTTAGCAGACGCTTTTATCCAAAGCGACTTACAGTCATGTTTGCATACATTCTACGTATGGGTGGTCCCGGGGATCGAACCCACTACCCTGGCGTTACAAGCGCCATGCTCTACCAACTGAGCTACAGAAGGACTACCGAGCAACCTCAGACTGGGGTGTTGTTTCATCTTCCAACAGGACAACAACCCTAAGCACACGGCCAAGACAATGCTGGAGTGACTTCGGGACAATTCTCTGAATGTCCTTGAGTGGCCTAGGCAGAGCCCGGACTTGAACCTGATCGAACATCACTGGAGAGACCTGAAAATATCTGTGCAGCAACGCTCCCCATCCAACCTGACAGAGCTTGAGAGGATTGCAGAGAGACGGGGAGAAACTCCCCAAATACAGGTGTGCGAAGCTTGTAGCGTCACACCCAAGAAGACTCAATGCTGTAATTGCTGCCAAAGGTGCTTCAACAAAGTACTGAGTAATGGGTCTGAATACTAATGTAAATGTGATATTTGATTTTTTAAAACATTTTATGTTAAAAAAATGTGGTATTGTGTGTACAAACTATTGAATATGTTTTAAAATAAGGCTGTAATGTACCAAAATGTCAAGGGGTCTGAATACTTTCCGAAGGCGCTGGATGTTTGTGCTTATGACAGGATATAATAGCATATATTTACTTTCCTTGACTGTGGTACTGAACACCGCAGTATGTTAAGTGTAGTCTTTATCTCTCCCTGGCTCCCTCTTTCTATCAATTTCAATTCAATTTCAATTTAAGGGGGTTTATTGGCATGGGAAGCCTGTCTTCTCTTGACAGCCAGGTCTGCCTGTAGTCAAAGCTTTCCTTAATTTTGGGTCAGTCACAGTGGTCAGGTATTCTGCCGCTGTGTACTCTCTGTTTAGGGCCAAATAGCATTCTAGTTTGCTCTGTATTTTTGTCAATTCTTTCCAACGTGTCATGTAATTATCTTGTTGTTTACTCATGATTTGGTTCGGTCTAATTGTGCTGCTCTCCTGGGGCTCTGTGGGGTGTGTTTGTGTTTGTGAACAGAGCCCCAGGACCAGCTTGCTTTAGGGGACTCTTCTCCAGTTTCGTTCCTCTGTAGCTGATGGCTTTGTTATAGAAGGTTTGGGAATCACTTCCATTTAGGTGGTTGTACAATTTAACGGCTCTTTTCTGGATTTTGATAATTAGAGGGTATCTGTAACGTCGTTCGTCTGTTGAATGAAGAGAGTCAGACCGAAATGCAGCGTGTAGGTTACTCATGACTGCTACCGGAGGACTGGTGTGTAGGTGTGGCTCTGGATAGACCGGACCATGCAGGCGCACTGGAGCTCTTGAGAACCGAGCCTGCCCAAGCTTACCTGGCTCGATGCCCACTCTAGCCCGGCCAATAGGAAGAGCTGGTATGTGCCGCACCTGGCTCTGCACCCGCACTGGAAACACCGTGCGCTCCATAGCATAACACGGTGCCTGCCCGGTCTCTCTAGCCCAACGGTGAGCACAGGGAGTATGCGCAGGTCTCCTACCTGGCATAACTATTCTCCCTTCTAGCCACTCCCCAATAATTTTTTGGGGCTGTTTTTCCGGTTTCCAACCGCGTCGCCGTGCTGCCTCCTCATACCTGCGCCTCTCCGCTTTAGCTGCGTCTATTTCTTCCTTGGGACGGCGATATTCTCCCGGCTGCGCCCAGGGTCCTTTACCGTCTAATTCCTCCTCCCATGTCCAAATCTCCAAGTGGTGCAGCCTCTCCCACTGCAACTGCTCTTCACGATTAACAGGGAGAGTAGGCTCAGGTCTGACTCCTGACTCAGCCACTCTCTCTCTGCTCTCTCCCCAGTTACTTTCGGTTTTCGCTCTGCGTCGCCGTGTTTTCCTCTTAGACTCCATTAGCCTGTAGCCCTCTTCGCACTGCTGGAGCGAATCCCAGGCGGGCTCCTGCACTCGCTCTGGGTCGGCCGCCCACCTGTCGATTTCTTCCCACGTAGTATACTCCATGCTTCTGCTGTCCATAACGTTGTCCTTTAGCTCCTGCCAGTTCACACGCTGCTCGGTCTGTGAGTGGTGGGTGTTTCTGTAACGTTGTTCGTCTGTTGAATGAAGAGAGTCAGACCGAAATGCAGCGTGTAGGTTACTCATGACTTTAATGAAATATATCGCGGTACATGAAATAACTGAATAAATACAAAAACAACAAACGGAACGTGAAAACTATTACAGCCTATCTGGTGAACACTACACAGAGACAGGAACAAACACCCACAAAATACACAGCGAAACCAGGCTACCTAAATATGGTTCCCAATCCGAGACAACGAGAATCACCTGACTCAAATTGAGAATCGCCTCAGGCAGCCAAGCCTAACTAGACACACCCCAAATCATACACAATCCCAATTAATACAAACCCCAATACGAAACACAACATATTAACCCATGTCACACCCTGGCCTACCCAAACATATACCAAAAACACAAAATACAATGACCAAGGCGTGACAGTATCGGCCTAACTCTGCTCTGCATACGTTATTTGGTGTTTAACGTTGTACACTGAGGATATTTTTGGTGTTTGTCCCATTTTGTGAATTCTTGGTTGGTAAGCGGACCCCAAACCTCACAACAATAAAGGTTGATTCAAGTATTTTTAGCCAGATTCTAATTGGTATGTCAAATTTGATGTTCCTTTTGATCGTCCACACCTTTGTGGAAGTTACCTGTGGCGCTTATCTTTAGGCCAAGGTATGTATCGTTTTTTGTGTGCTCTAGGGTAACAGTGTCTAGGTGGAAATTGGGTTCGGGGCAACTGGACCTTTTTTGGAACAACATTATTTTTGTCTTACTGAGATTGACTGTCAGGGCCCAGGTCTGACAGAATCTGTGCAGAAGATATAGGTGCTGCTGTAGGCCCACCTTGGTTAAGTACTGTGTGCTGTGTTTCTAATGCAGGTTTTGGTTTGTTAAAGTGTTTTATTGATAGTACTTGGTAGTAATAGTCCATTCAGGCCATTTTTTTCCACTAAAATCAAATGTATTTATAAAGCCCTTCTTACATCAGCTGATATCTCAAAGAGCTGTACAGAAACCCAGCCTGAAACCCCAAACAGCAAGCAATGCAGGTGTAGAAGCACGGTGGCTAGGAAAAACTCCCTAGAAAGGCCAAAACCTAGGAAGAAACCTAGAGAGGAACCAGGCTATGAGGGGTGGCCAGTCCTCTTCTGGAGATTATAAACCTAGAGAGGAACCAGAGGGGTGGCCAGTGGAGATTATAACAGAACATGGCCAAGATGTTTAAATTTTCATAAATGACCAGCATGGTCGAATAATAATAAGGCAGAACAGTTGAAACTGGAGCAGCAGCACGGCCAGGTGGACTGGGGACAGCAAGGAGTCATTAGGACAGGTAGTCGTGAGGCATGGTCCTAGGGCTCAGGTCCTCCTCAAAGAAAGAAAGAAAGAAAGAAAGAAAGAAAGAAAGAACCATACTTAAATTCACACAGGCCACCGGATAAGACAGGAGAAATACTCCAGATATAACAGACTGACCCTAGCAAGTGAGGTAGATAATATATAAAGTGAAATAAACAATAAAAAATAACAGTAAACATTACACATACAGAAGTTTCAAAACAATATAGACATTACAAATGTCATATTATATATACAGTGTACCAATGGTAAAGGACACAAGATAAAATAAATAAGCATAAATATGGGTTGTATTTACAATGGTGCGTGTTCTTCACTGGTTGCCCTTTTCTTGTGGCAACAGTGATGGCACACTGTGGAATTTCACCCAGTAGATATGGGAGTTTTTCTAAATTGGATTTGTTTATGAATTCTTTGTGGATCTGTGTAATCTGAGGGAAATATGTTTCTCTAATATGGTCATACATTTGGCAGGAGGTCTCTCTCTCTCTCTCTCCTCTCTCTCACTACCTCCTCTCTCTCTCTCACTATCTCTCTCTCACTATCTCTCTCTCTCGCGATCTGTCTTTTCTCTCCCTGTAATCTCTCTCTGAGTGTCACTAGGTCTTTGATCTTTGTCCTTCCACTAGACCCCACTAACTCCCACTAGTGACTCTGAACTCCTAAACCAGTATCCACAAAATATGATAAAGATACAGTGCCTGCAGAATAGTATTCACACCCCTTGACTTTTTCCACATTTTGTTGTTGTTACAAAGTGGGATTAAAATGGATTGAATTGTCCTTTTTTTTTGTCAATGATCTGCACAAAATATTCTGTCAAAGTATAACTTTTGTTTTTGAACATGTTGCTTTGCTCTATCATTCTTTACTGCACCGTATTACAGTGATCAAGAACGGCAGGTAGCTTAGTGGTTATAGCGTTGGATCTGTAACCGAAAGGTTGCTAGATCAAATCCCAGAGCGGACAAGGTTAAAAAATCTGTTGTTCTTTCCCTGAACAAGGCAGTTAACCCACTGTTCCAAGGCCCTCCTCATCTTCACAACAGCTTTGTCTATAATGAAGACATGTACATCTACTTTCAAGCCTTGCAAATCAACATTTTCTGCTTTAGGTTGTCCATTGGGGACTAACTAATTCTCATTGTGGAAAGGAGAAACGAGTGATTACCATAACATACAAGAGTGTGACTGCAGCCTGTATTAGACTATACTTACTGCTGAGAGGCTGTGAAGTGCCTCTTGTAATCGACTACCTCTTCTCTTGCTGTCTCTCCCTCCTCTCTCCCTTTATTTCTCTGTCTCAGGTTTAGTCAAAGCCATCAATACAGCGGTAGATTTAATCGTGGCTCATTTTGGCACAAGTCGGGACCCTGATGTTAAGGTATTGTGTTCTACTGGGTGATTTACCCCTAAAGACAACTATATAGTTCTGTTATATTACATTCTGTGAGTTTACTTCTCTTGTTGGGGACTGTTCTGATTTTGCAACATTAGAATGTCTATTTTTCCTAATCATAATTTCTCTATTCCTCTCTCTCTATTTCTCGCTCTCTCTCTATTTCTCTCTCTATTTCTCTCCCCCTTTCTCTCTCTATTTCTCTCCCCCTTTCTCTATCTATTTCTCTCCCCCTTTTTCTCCCCATTTCTCTCTATTTCTCTCTATCGATCTGTCTAACCTCTCCTTTTTTCTTTCCTCCCCTTCCACCACCTCCTCTCTCTCTCCTTCCTTCCACATCCTGTTCACACTCTCTCCTTCTACCGCTCCCCCTCTCCTTCGTCCCACCCCCACCCTCCCTCGTCCTCTAGGCGAAGCTGGGTAACAGTTGGGTGAGTCCCAACGTGGGCCACCTGATCCTGAAGTACCTGTGTCCGGCCCTAAGGGAGGTGCTGGGGGATGGGCTGAAGGCCTACGTCCTGGACCTGATAATTGGACAGAGACGCAACCAGCCCTGGAGCCTGGTAGAGGCCTCCACACAACTAGGTGATGATGATGATGATGATTAGGCCATAAGCCCTGAAGCCTGGAAGAGGCCTCCACACACAACTAGGTGATGATGATGATGGTGATGATGACGATGAGGATGATTAGGCCATAAGCCCTGAAGCCTGGTAGAGGCCTCCACACAACTAGGTATGTCTGGAAAGTGGAGGAGGAGAAGGCAGGAGGAGGAGGGGGTGGAGCAGGTGGAGTGGTGAGGAAGATGATATTAATGATGATGATGACTATGAAGATGATTCAATAACGTTTTTGTGTGAATTAACAGATGAATGAGTCTTTTCAAATGGAGCAGGGGTCTCCTAGGTGTTATAATTCTGACCTCCTCTCTCTCTCTATCTCCCTCTCTCTCTCTCTCTCCCTCTCTCTCTCTCTCTCTCTCTCTCTGTCTCTCTCTCTCTCTCTCTCTGTCTCTCTCTCTCTGTCTCTCTCATGTTTATATATCAATCCCCACTCCCGCCCCCGTGATACCTACATCAGGCCCATCCACCTGTGTTGTCCACAGCCTGTTCTCCAAGGTGTCCCAGTACTCAGAGCTCACCAGCCACAGCATGAGACTCAACTCATTCATCTTTGGACTGCTGAAGTGAGTACCCTCTATGTGCTCTATACTACAACTGTTTACTGGTGTCTCGTCACCATCAAACAGGTATGTTTATTGTTGCCAGCAGCATGTACAAGTGAAAGAGTCAAGTTAACGACTCTCTTTTGTTTCTCTCTGTTTTCAGCTTGAGATCTTTGGAATTTTGGTTCAACCATCTCTACACTCATGAAGGTAAGTCAATTCAAGCACACCTAGCTAAAGTCTTTGAAAGAGAACAGTTCATCCAGGTTTGGTATTGTATTGCTTCCGATAGTCTAACATCTTCTTCTTCTACTTCTACTTCTTCTTCTCCTACTTCTTCTTCTACTTCTTCTTCTTCCTCTTCTCCTACTTCTTCTTCTCCTACTTCTACTTCTTCTTCTTCTTCTCCTACTTCTACTTCTTCTTCTACTTCTACTTCTTCTTCTTCTTCTACTTCTTCTTCTTCTTCTACTTCTACTTCTTCTTCTACTTCTTCTTCTACTTCTACTTCTTCTACTTCTTCTTCTTTCTACTTCTTCTTCTACTTCTTCTTCTTCTACTTCTTCTTCTCCTACTTCTACTTCTTCTTCTCCTACTTCTACTTCTTCTTCTACTTCTACTTCTTCTACTTCTTCTACTTCTTCTTCTACTTCTACTTCTTCTTCTTCTCCTACTTCTACTTCTTCTTCTTCTTCTACTTCTTCTTCTACTTCTTCTTCCTCTGCCTGTCCCCCCCAGACATCGTATCGGCTCACTACCATCCGTGGGGTTTCCTGCCGTTGTCCCAGGGGCCGTGCCAGCCTCTCTTGGAGGAGCTCCTCCTCCTCCTCCAGCCTCTGTCTCTGTTGCCCTTTGATCTGGATCTGCTCTTTGAGCCGCGATTGGTCCAGAGGAACCAGGAACACCTGAGAAGCAAGGAACAGCTCTGCTCCGCCTCCGCTGGCCAGGGCCTGGACCAATCAGCATGCTCCACCTTCCAGCTCATGAGGGGGTGGAGCTCTGAGTCACGGAGAGCAGAGTCTATGAGAGAAGGGGCAGAGGTTAAAAAGGAAGGAGGCGGGGTGGGGAACAGAGAAAGGTTGGGGCTGAGACGAGAGGGGACGTGGCCGAGGATGGAAGGGGTTGGAGAGAGAGGGAGGAGAGAGGGGATGATGCAGAGGATGGGGTCGAGGAGAGAGGGGGTGGGGATTGATAGTTTAGGGGCGGGGCTTGTAGAAGCACAGCCAATGACAACCGAAGTAGGGACAGGATTTGCAAACCTGTGGAGAGAGAGCGGGAGGGGGAAGGGCACAGGAAAGAGAGTGAAGGGGGTGGGAGGAGTAAGCCATGAGGAGGAGAGAGAGAAGGAAGAGAGGACGAAGGGGATAGAGAGGGATTGGGCGGAGGAGGGTCGTCAGCAGCAGGAGCGTGATCGCCAGGCGGGCTGGTGGTACCAGCTCATGCAGAGTTCCCAGGTCTACATCGACCAATCAGCTCAGGGTGGGTCAAAGTTCGTTAAGAGCGAGAAGAGGAAGAAGTCTGCAGAGAGGCGGAGCCAGAGTCAGCACCCACTCCCCAGGAAGGGTGTTGTGGAAGGGGCAGAGTCTAGCCAGGAAGAGGAGGTTCTTAGGGAGAGAAGCAGCAAGAGCAGCGCCAGTGGTGAGTGGACGGGGTCCAGAGGAAGAGGAAGACCATCCTGGATGGGGAGTCCCCCAGAGTCAGTGCTCACCCAGGACAAGGAGAAAGAGAAGGATCCAGGAACCACAAGGGCCACAGAAGCCACAGCAACCCAGCCAGCAGCCCAGACTGAAGACCCCTCCCAGGGCCAGAGCATGCGCTGGGTCAGACTGTTTGGGTCCAGCATGGGTGGTGGTGGCCCCCCCTCCAGGCCAGATGGAGCAGAGCAGAGACCATCCAAAAGCAAGAGGAGCAGGTGACTGAAGTGAAGTGATGTACAGGTGCTACGGTAATAAATGAATTAACTCTTTGTAATACATTTCTCTTTGTTCTGTTTGTCCCTAGCAGGCTGCCGTCTGGATGGCTGACAGGTCTGGACATGTCCGTGCTGGACCTCTTAGCCCAGACGGTGGGGGTGGGGACAGTGAAGAGGGTGGAGCCTTCAGCTCCTCCGGCCCCTCCCACTCTGAACCAACCCTCTCCACCTCCTCAGCCGCCACAGGAGACCCAAACCAAACAGCTGTGGTAAGATAAACCAAAGCTGTACGAAATACGACATATCTGATTATCTTCTTGATTTGTTATCAGACTTAAAGGATAAAAACACAGTAGTTTTGGAATTGTTAGTTAGATTACTTGTTGGTTATCACTGCATTGACTAAAAACTAGAAGCACAAGCAATACAATAGACTCGCATTAACATCTGACTAACCATGTGTATGTGACAAATAAAATTTGATTTGATTTGATTTGATTTGACTAAAAACACTGCAATACAATAGACTAAAAACACAGCAATACAATAGACTAAAAACACAGACAAAAACACAGCAATACAATAGACTAAAAACACAGCAATACAATAGACTAAAAACACAGCAATACAATAGACTAAAAACACAGCAATACAATAGACTAAAAACACAGCAATACAATAGACTAAAAACACAGCAATACAATAGACTAAAAACACAGCAATACAATAGACTAAAAACACTGCAATACAATAGACTAAAAACACAGCAATACAATAGACTAAAAACACTGCAATACAACATGGACAATTAAAAAATACAGGATACCAGCAACAATATTTTTTTGTCCTTCTTTCTCTCTCTCCTTCTCTTTCTCTTTCTCTCTCTTGCTCCCCCCCCCCCCAGTGAGGTGCGTGCCCTGTGCCACCACATAGCCACAGAGCCTGACCAGCTGAGTTTCCATAAAGGGGACGTACTGAGTGTCCTGAGCCGGGCTGACTCCGACTGGCTCTTCTGCTCCCTGGGGGCCCAGCGGGGCCTGGTGCCTTTCATCTACGTTACCCTGAGGGGTCTGGAGGACAGCCAGGCGCCCCAAGAGCCTCAGGGGCCACTCTGACCTGACCGACTCAACTAGGATTCCAAAATTCAGGTTTTCCAGGAATCCTGGTTGGGAGATTCCTGGAATCAAGAGGGAATAAGTCGGACATCTGTATATCCTCCAGCCTAGGGATTTCGGGAAAGTTGCCAGAACCCTAGACTTGCAACCCTAGACTGAACCCAGGGCCCAGAGGCCACAGTAGAGGATGAGGGTGGAAGGTGGATAGGGGAAAAGGATTCAGAGGGCCAAAGATGGATATACAGCATACTACAGCACAAGACGATGGGATACTCATGGAGAAGAGACCTTGATATGACTGGTTTAAAGTGTAATTATTGTACTATGGAGAGGCGTATGAAACACACACACTCACAGACATAAACATGCATTAATGTGCAAGCATGCAGGCACAAATACGCTATACTTCCCTATGTATGGATGTCCACTAAACTCACACACACACACCAAACTGCCTGGGGATATTTTACAGAAAGGAGACAAGGCTAGCTACTGACTGCCTTGGCCCCATCACATAATGTATACTATCCCTAGCTGTGTTTTACTTTACCATGCTACCATGCTACAGAGTATACTCTATCTATCATTCATCTAGCTGTGCCACTCTTTGAATGCCAATGCTATGCTAACGCGCTAATGCTAGTTCTAATGCTAATGCTAGTGCTAATTGTTAATGGAACATTTCAGAGACTGGTTAAAGGACTTGTCATCCAATGGATCCATGCCGACATGCTTTTCTCTGAGGTTCATTCACCCAGAGATCCCCTGCTTTGTAGTAGGACGTACGTAGGAAAAGTAGTTTTGTTATAAAAACAGAAAATAAACGCTTTCTTAGTGTGTGTGATACAGCTGTCGACAATCTCCACATCTCTTTGTGGAGTAAATACAAATGGACAACCGGTTTAAACTTGCTTCTTCAATCTCCAGATTCCTGATTTTAATCATCTTGTTAACGCTATGGGTGCGTTCCTCTGCCCAGGCGTTGCTGACGCATGCCAGATCTTACAAAGCTTGGATACGTATTTTACGTATCGGCTAACCACATCATCTGTATGTTATAGCAATCTGTCAGGACGTGGCACCACCAATGATTACCAACGATGGACTGTCAAACCTGACTCTGATTGGACAAGCCCAGATAACATCCTCTGGCTCCTCCCTTCACATCCTGTTGTTTTGATGGATGGGACGAACTGACCTATCACTGCAATTGTCAGGAAAGAAAAGGGCAGAGCCGGGCCAAGTGCATGTAACCTAGCAACAGACGGACAACGTTTTGTGTCTTTTTACAGTGTCTTCACCCCTGTTCTGACCCCGAAACCCTAGCTCCTCCCACCTACCCCGCCTCTCTACCCCATTAACCAATACAACTGCACCGCTTTAGGAGGAGCTGCAGTACCGCGATTACAGACAAAACCAAGTGATTCAATAAGCTTTGAACTCTTGTCTATATATCTATCCATACGCACTGTACATGCATATACTTACACACGTTTATTTATTGACTAATGATGATCTCATGTATCATTGTTGAGGGGAAAAAAAAATGGAAAGGCAGTAGAGGTGGATAAAGAAGGAAGGATGTCCAATGAAAACAACGTATGACTTTGGAGGTGTGTTTTGGTGTTCTTAACGGAATGTGTTGTTTGGAAAGGCTGTATAATCACCATGGCGACCCCAACCCCACCCGAACCTCCCTATTGTAAAAATGGGTCTACTAAAGAGATAAATCATGTTTATCAACGTTTTTTTTTTTTTTAAATGCTTCAAATTATTCTGATTGGTAGTATGTAACGAGAAAGAGAGTCATTTTTCTTGTGTATGCCTTAAAGTCCTTGAGAAAGAACCACAGAGAGGGCTGCTGTGTTAGAGGTATCTAGCGTCTGACTATGCCTGTGGTCCCTACATGATTCTTATATATGTGACGGTGCGTCCAACCAACCACTTTCCCTGAGTTTCAGTCGGAAAAACAGTATATATTTTCTCTGGTAATAGAAAGAAGTATATGGCTATTTTTTAGGGTGGGACTCTTAAAATGAACCCCAACACATTTCTTGGTGGCTTTGTAGGCATTTGTTGGTGTCAGGAGTGGCCTTAGGTTCAGATTGTGCTGTACAGGAAACTAGAGCTGGCAAAAAAGTTAGGGATTAGGTTTAAACCCTATATGTCAAAACCTTGTGGATTAGGCCTTAGAATAGGGTTTGTTAGAGCCAAAATGATCAACAATGAAATTATGTAATGTAACTTTTAAAAAAATATATGGGTTTAGCGAAACAGAAAAAGGACGAATTCACACTGGACAAGAGTTAGGCCTAGATTCAATCAGACCAATAGTTAATTTAGCTTGTAAATTATACTGTATTATTATTATTCAAAATTATTTGTTGAAATGTATTTAGTTCTTCTGTTATTCTCTTTTGTTGTACAGTTTTATTTTATTTTTTTGTAAATTCCTTTGGATTCTGCATAAATAATTTAAATATTTTGTTAGCTCTGAATTGTAAATATATTTAATTTCTTCAATAATTTTTTTTTTAAAGATAGAACTAGATATGAGGTATGGTTATGTACAAAACATTTGGAACACATTCCTAGTATTGAGTTGCAACCCCTTTTGACCTCAGGATAGCCTCAATTTGTCGGGGCATGGACTCTACAAGGAGTTGAAAGTGTTCCACAGTGATGCTGGCCCATGTTGACTCCAATGATTCCCACAGTTGTGTCAGGTTGTCTGGATGTCCTTTGGATGGTGGATCATTCTTGATACACACGGGAAACTGTTGAGCGTGAAAAACCCAGCAGCGTTGCAGTTCTTGACACAAATCAGTGCGGCCTGGTACCTACTACCGTACCCCGTTCAAAGGCACTTAAATCTTTTGTCTTGCCCGTTCACCCTCAACGGCACACATACACAATCCATGTCTGAATTGTATCAAGGCTTAAACATCATTATTTTTAACCTGTTTCCTACCCTTCATCTACATGTCTCCTCCCCTTCATCTACATGTCTCCTCCCCTTCATCTACATGTCTCCTCCCCTTCATCTACATGTCTCCTCCCCTTCACCTACATGTCTCCTCCCCTTCACCTACATGTCTCCTCCCCTTCATCTACACTGATGGAAGTGGATTTAACAGGTGACATCAATAAGGGATCATAGCTTTCACCTGGTCAAGTCTATGTCATGGAAAGAGCAGGTGTTCCTAATGTTTTGTACACTCAGTGTATATTAATACATTATTACATTAATAACAAACATTTGTAAATGTGAGTTAGTATCATGTTATGGGCATGGTGAATGGACAGCTATGGGGATAAATGCCTGCCAAGAGTATTGTGATTATAACAATGTATTTATTATTTGTTATTGTGTTTTTGGCACATACAGTGCCTTCAAAAAGTATTCATACCCCTTGACCTATTCCACATTTTGTTGTGTTACAGCTTGAATTCAAAATGGATTAAATATATATTTTTTCTCACACACAATACCCCATAATGACATCACAATAACTCCATAATGACATCACAATACCCCATAATGACATCACAATAACTCCATAATGACATCACAATACCACATAATGACATCACAATAACCCATAATGACATATTTGTAGAAATCTATGAAAATAATGAAATACAGAAATATCTCACACCCCTTTACCACGACTCAGGTGCATTGACCGTCCTTTAGATGTCACATGGACATGATTTAGAAAGACAAACGCCTGTCTATATAATGTCCCACTGTTTACAGTGCATGTCAGAGCAGAAACTATTCCATGAAGTCCAATGAACTGTCCGTTGATCTCTGAGATATATATCTGGGGAAGAGTATAAAACCATTTCCAGAGGGTTGAACGTTTCCATAAGCAAAGTGGTCTCCATCATTGAGAAATGTTACATATGAAACTACCCAAACAAACTATTCTGTAGTCTGATAAAAACACAAATTGAACTGTTTGGCCTGAATTCAAAGAAAACCAGACACAGCTCATCACTATGTCTTAACACCACCCCCACCATGAAGCATGGTGGCGTTATCATCATGCTATGAGGATGGCAGGGACTAGGAGACTGGTTAGGATGGAGGGAACAATGAAAGGAGCCAACGACAGGCAAATCCTTGACGAGAACCTGCTTCAAAGTGCAAACGAGCTTAGACTGGGAGAGAGTATCTAAGTTCCAACAGGACAATGACCCCAAGCATACAGCCAAACAAACATACAGCCAAACAATGCTGAGAGAGAGTATCTAAGTTCCAACAGGACAATGACCCCAAGCATACAGCCACACAATGCTGGGAGAGAGTATCTAAGTTCCAACAGGACAATGACCCCAAGTATAACAGCCACACAATGCTGGAATGGCTTCAGAACTGATTCTAGGCCGTCATTGAAAATAAGACATTTTGTTCTTAACTGACTTTCCTAGTTAAATAAAGGTACAATTTAAAATAACAAGAATGTGAATGTCATTGAGTTGCCCAGCCAAAACCAATAGTTGAATCCAATTTGAAAATATGTGGAAAGACTTGAAGATTGCTGTTCACCACTACTCCCCATCTAACTAAACATCTGCAGGGAAGAATGGGAGAAAATCCCCAAATCCAGATGTGTAAAGCTGATAAGCACATACCCAAGACTAATCAAAGCTGATAAGCACATACCCAAGACTAATCAAAGCTGATAAGCACATACCCAAGACTAATCAAGAATGAGCAATGTCAAGACTAATCAAAGCTGATAAGCACATACTCAAACTAATCAATAGCTGATGAGCACATACCCAAGACTAATCAAAGCTGATAAATATGACTAATCAAAGCTGAAAGCACATACCCAAGACTAATCAAAGCTGATGACCACATACTCCAAGACTAATCAAAGCTGATGAGCACATACCCAAGACTAATCAAAGCTGATGAAAATCCCCCAAGACTAATCAAAGCTGATGAGCACATACCCAAGACTAATCAAAGCTGATAAGCACATACCCAAGACTAATCAAAGCTGATAAGCACATACCCAAGACTAATCAAAGCTGATGAGCACATACCCAAGACTAATCAAAGCTGATAAGCACATACTCAAGACTAATCAAAGCTGATGAGCACATACCCAAGACTAATCAAAGCTGATAAGCACATACCCAAGACTAATCAAAGCTGATAAGCACATACCCAAGACTAATCAAAGCTGATGAGCACATACCCAAGACTAATCAAAGCTGATGAGCACATACCCAAGACTAATCAAAGCTGATGAGCACATACCCAAGACTAATCAAAGCTGATGAGCACATACCCAAGACTAATCAAAGCTGATGAGCACATACCCAAGACTAATCAAAGCTGATGAGCACATACCCAAGACTAATCAAAGCTGATGAGCACATACCCAAGACTAATCAAAGCTGATAAGCACATACCCAAGACTAATCAAAGCTGATGAGCACATACCCAAGACTAATCAAAGCTGATGAGCACATACCCAAGACTAATCAAAGCTGATGAGCACATACCCAAGACTAATCAAAGCTGATGAGCACATACCCAAGACTAATCAAAGCTGATGAGCACATACCCAAGACTAATCAAAGCTGATGAGCACATACCCAAGACTAATCAAAGCTGATGAGCACATACCCAAGACTAATCAAAGCTGATGAGCACATACCCAAGACTAATCAAAGCTGATGAGCACATACCCAAGACTAATCAAAGCTGATGAGCACATACCCAAGACTAATCAAAGCTGATGAGCACATACCCAAGACTAATCAAAGCTGATGAGCACATACCCAAGACTAATCAAAGCTGATGAGCACATACCCAAGACTAATCAAAGCTGATGAGCACATACCCAAGACTAATCAAAGCTGATGAGCACATACCCAAGACTAATCAAAGCTGATGAGCACATACCCAAGACTAATCAAAGCTGATGAGCACATACCCAAGACTAATCAAAGCTGATGAGCACATACCCAAGACTAATCAAAGCTGATGAGCACATACCCAAGACTAATCAAAGCTGATGAGCACATACCCAAGACTAATCAAAGCTGATGAGCACATACCCAAGACTAATCAAAGCTGATGAGCACATACCCAAGACTAATCAAAGCTGATGAGCACATACCCAAGACTAATCAAAGCTGATGAGCAATCAAAGCTGACCACATAGACTAATCAAAGCTGATGAGCACATACCCAAGACTAATCAAAGCTGATGAGCACATACCCAAGACTAATCAAAGCTGATGAGCACATACCCAAGACTAATCAAAGCTGATGAGCACATACCCAAGACTAATCAAAGCTGATGAGCACATACCCAAGACTAATCAAAGCTGATGAGCACATACCCAAGACTAATCAAAGCTGATGAGCACATACCCAAGACTAATCAAAGCTGATGAGCACATACCCAAGACTAATCAAAGCTGATGAGCACATACCCAAGACTAATCAAAGCTGATGAGCACATACCCAAGACTAATCAAAGCTGATGAGCACATACCCAAGACTAATCAAAGCTGATGAGCACATACCCAAGACTAATCAAAGCTGATGAGCACATACCCAAGACTAATCAAAGCTGATGAGCACATACCCAAGACTAATCAAAGCTGATGAGCACATACCCAAGACTAATCAAAGCTGATGAGCACATACCCAAGACTAATCAAAGCTGATGAGCACATACCCAAGACTAATCAAAGCTGATGAGCACATACCCAAGACTAATCAAAGCTGATGAGCACATACCCAAGACTAATCAAAGCTGATAAGACAATCAAAGCTACCCAAGACTAATCAAAGCTGATAAGCACATACCCAAGACTAATCAAAGCTGATGAGCACATACCCAAGACTAATCAAAGCTGATGAGCACATACCCAAGACTAATCAAAGCTGATGAGCACATACCCAAGACTAATCAAAGCTGATGAGCACATACCCAAGACTAATCAAAGCTGATGAGCACATACCCAAGACTAATCAAAGCTGATGAGCACATACCCAAGACTAATCAAAGCTGATGAGCACATACCCAAGACTAATCAAAGCTGATGAGCACATACCCAAGACTAATCAAAGCAGTAATCACCACCAAAGATCCTTCTACATCAGGGATTTTTATTTTATTTAACATTTATTTAACTAGGCAAGTCAGTTTAAGAATGACGGCCTCCTGCAAGGGGTTAAAAATAAAATAAATAATAAATAGTAATAATAACAAAAATAAATACAAATATATAAATAAATATAGGACAAAAGACATCACGACAAGAGAGACAACAATACATAAAGAGAGACTTAAGACAACAACATAGCATGGTAGCAACACAAAATTACAACACAGCATGGTAGCAACACAAAATGACAATACAGCATGGTAGCAACACAAAATGACAACACAGCATGGTAGCAACACAAAATGACAACACAGCATGATAGCAACACAAAATGACAACACAGCATGGTAGCAACACAAAATGACAACACAGCATGGTAGCAACACAACATGACAACACAGCATGATAGCAACACAACATGGTAGCAGCACAAAACATTGTACAAACATTATTGGGCACAGACAACAGCACAAAGGGCAAGAAGGTAGAGACAACAATACATCTCACAAAGCAGCCACAACTGTCGGTAAGAGTGTCCATGATTTAGTCTTTGAATGAAGAGATTGTGATAAAACTGTCCAGTTTGAGTGTTTGGTGCAGCTCGTGAGGCCTAAGAGGATTTTATAAATAAACATCAACCAGTGGTTCTTGCGACAGGCATACAGAGATGACCAGTTTACAGAGGAGTATAGAGTACAGTGATGTGTCCTATAAGGAGCATTGGAGGCAAATCTGAAGGCCGAATGGTAAAGAACATCTCGCCGCTCGAGAGCACCCTTACCTGCTGATCTATAAATTATGTCTCCATAATCTAGCATGCGTAGGATGGTCATCTGAATCAGGGTTAGTTTGGTAGCTGGGCTGAAAGAGGAGCGATTATGATAGAGGAATCCACATCTAGATTTAACTTTAGCCTGCAGCTTTGATATGTGCTGAGAGAAGGACAGTGTACCGTCTAGCCATACTCGCCAAGTACTTGTATGAGGTGACTACCTCCAGCTCTAAACCCTCAGAGGTAGTAATCACACCAGTGGGGAGAGGTGCATTCTTCTTTCCAAACCACATTACCTTTGTTTTGGACGTGTTCAGAAGAAGGTTAAGGGCAGAGAAAGCTTGTTGGACACTAAGAAAGCTTTGTTGTAGAGCATTTAGCACAAATTCTGGGGAGCGGCCAGCTGAGTATAAGACTGTATTATATGCATATAAATGCATGCGAGAGCTCCCTACTGCCTGAGCTATGTTGTTGATGTAAATTGAGAACAGCATGGGGCCTAGGATCAAGCCTTGGGGTACTCCCTTGGTGACAGGCAGTGACTGAGACAGCCGATTGTCTGACTTTATACACTGCACTCTTTGAGAGAGGTAGTTAGCAAACCAGGCCAAAGACCCCTCAGATACACCAATACTGCTTAGCTGGCCCACAATAATGGAATGGTCTACCATATCAAAAGCTTTAGCCAAGTCAATAAAAATAGCAGCACAACATTGCTTAGAATCAAGGGCAATGATGACATAATTGAGGACCTTTAAGGTTGCAGTGACACATCCATAACCTGAGCGGAAACCAGATCGCATACCAGAGAGAATACTATAGACATCAAGAAAGCCAGTCAGTTGATTATTGACAGGTTTTTCAAACACTTTTCATAAACCAGGGCAAAGTAGACATAGCCTATAACAGTTTGGATCAGGTTGATCTACCCCTTTTAAATAAAGGATGAACCGTGGCTGCCTTCCAAGCAATGGGCACCTCCCCTGAGAGGGTTAAAGGTTAGAGAAAGGCTTGGCGATGATAGGTGCAGCAACCTTAAAGAAGAAAGGGTATAAACCATCTGACCCAGATGGTTTTTTTGGGGGCCAAGTTTCAGGAGCTCCTTTTGCACCTCAGACTCAGTGACCGCCTGCAGGGAGAAACTTTGTAGCGGGGCAGGGCTAAAAAGTGGGAGGAGCATCAGGGATAGTCCCATTACAAGGGGTGGGAGATGAGGAAATGTTGGACGGGCAAGAAGGCATGGCTGAGTCAAATAGGAATCCTGACTTATTAAAGAGCTCAGCCATGTGCTTATTGTCAATAACAACTGCATCATCAACATTAAGGGACATGGGCAGCTGTGAGGAAGAGGGTTTATTCTCCAGGTCTTTAACCGTTTTCAAATCAAATCAAATGTATTTATATAGCCCTTCGTACATCAGCTGATATCTCAAAGTGCTGTACAGAAACCCAGCCTAAAACCCCAAACAGCAAGCGATGCAGGTGTAGATGCACGGTGGCTAGGAAGAACTCCCTAGGAAGGCCAAAACCTAGGAAGAAACCTAGAGAGGAACCAGGCTATGTGGGGTGGCCAGTCCTCTTCTGGCTGTGCCGGGTGGAGATTATTAGAGAACATGGCCAAGATGTTCAAATGTTCATAAATGACCAGCATGGTCAAATATTTATAATCACAGTAGTTTTCGAGGGTGCAGCAAGGCAGCACCTCAGGAGTAAATGTCAGTTAGCTTTTCATAGCCAATCATTAAGAGTATTTCTACCTCTCCTGCTGTCTCTAGAGAGTTGAAAACAGCAGGTCTGGGACAGGTAGCAAGTCCGGTGAACAGGTCAAGATTCCATAGCCGCAGGCGAAACAGTTGAAACTGGAGCAGCAGCACGGCCAGGTTGCCTGGGGACAGCAAGGAGTCATCATGCCAGGTAGTCCTGAGGCATGGTCCTAGGGCTCAGGTCCTCCGAGAGAGAGAAAGAAAGAGAGAAAGAGAGAATTAGAGAGAGCATACTTAAATTCACACAGGACACCGGATAAGACAGGAGAAGTACTCCAGATATAACAAACTGACCCTAGTCCCCCGACACATACTGGAGGCTGAGACAAGAGGAGTCAGGAGACACTGTGGCCCCATCCGATGATACCCCCGGACAGGGCCAAACAGGAAGGATATAACCCCACCCACTTTGCCAAAGCACAGCCCCCACACCACTAGAGGGATTTCTTCAACCACCAACTTACCATCCTGAGACAAGGCCAAGTATAGCCCACAAAGATCTCCGCCACGGCACAACCCAAGGGGGGCTCCAACCCAGACAGGAAGATCACGTTAGTAACTCAATCCTCTCAAGTGACGCACCCTTCCTAGGGACGGCATGAAAGAGCACCAGTAAGCCAGTGACTCAGCCCCTGTAATAGCGTTAGAGGCAGAGAATCCCAGTGGAGAGAGGGGAACCAGTCAGGCAGAGACAGCAAGGGCGGTTGCTCCAGAGACGTTCCGTTCTCCTTCACACTCCTGGGCCAGACTACACTCAATCATATGACCCACTGAAGAGATGAGTCTTCAGTAAAGACTTAAAGGTTGAGACCGAGTCTGCGTCTCTCACATGGGTAGGCAGACCATTCCATAAAATGGAGCTCGATAGGAGAAAGCCCTGCCTCCAGCTGTTTGCTTAGAAATTCTAGGGACAATTAGGAGGCCTGCGTCTTGTGACCGTGGCATACGTGTAGGTATGTAAGGCAGGACCAAATCAGAAAGATAGGTAGGAGCAAGGCCATGTAATGCTTTGTAGGTTAACAATTAAACCTTGAAATCAGCCCTTGCCTTAACAGGAAGCCAGTGTAGGGAGGCTAGCACTGGAGTAATATGATCACATTTTTTGGTTCTAGTCGGGATTCTAGCAGCCGTATTTAGCACTAACTGAAGTTTATTTAGAGCTTTATCTGGGTAGCCGGAAAGTAGAGCATTGCAGTATTCTAACCTAGAAGTAACAAAAGCATGGATTAATTTTTCTGCATCATTTTTGGACAGAAAGTTTCTGATTTTTGCAATGTTATGTAGACGGAAAAAAGCTGTCCTTGAAATGGTCTTGATATGATCGTCAAAAGAGAGATCAGGGTCCAGAGTAACGCCGAGGTCCTTCAGAGTTTTATTTGAGACGACTGTACAACCATCAAGATTAATTGTCAGATTCAACAGAAGATCTCTTTGTTTCTTGGGACCTAGAACAAGCATCTCTGTTTTGTCCGAGTTTAAAAGTAGAACGTTTGCAGCCATCCACTTCCTTATGTCTGAAACACAGGCTTCTAGCGAGGGCAATTTTGGGGCTTCACCATGTTTCATTGAAATGTACAGCTGTGTGTCATCCGCATAGCAGTGAAAGTTAACATTATGTTTTCAAATGACATCCCCAAGAGGTAAGATACTTAGTGAAAACAATAGTGGTCCTAAAATGGAACCTTGTAGAACACCGATATTTACAGTTGATTTGTCAGAGGGCAAACCATTCACAGAGACAAACTGATATCTTTCTGACAGATAAGATCTAAACCAGGACAGAACTTGTGTAGACCAATTTGGGTTTCCAATCTCTCCAAAAGAATGTGGTGATCGATGGTATCAAAAGCAGCACTAAGATCTAGGAGCACGAGGACAGATGCAGAGCCTCATTTTGATGGCATTAAAAGGTAACCACCTCCACAAGTGCAGTCTCAGTGCTATGATGGCGTCTAAAACCAGACTGAAGCATTTCGTATACATTGTTTGTCTTCAGGAAGGCAGTGAGTTGCTGTGCAACAGCTTTTTCAAAACATTTTGAGAGGAATGGAAGATTCAATATAGGTCGATAGTTTTTTATATTTTCTGGGTCAAGGTTTGGCTTTTTCAAGAGAGGCTTTATTACTGCGACTTTTAGTGAGTTTGGTACACATCCGGTGGATAGAGAGACGTTTATTATAAGCACAGGAAGCAGCTCTTTCAGTAGTTTAGTTGGACCACAGTTCAGTAAACAGCTTGAAGGTTTAGAGGCCATGATTATTTTCATCATTGTCCCTCTTGATCCTAGGTCCTGGCAGAGTTGTGCAGACTCAGGTCAACTGATCTTTGAAGGAATACACAGATTTAAAGAGGAGTAAGTAATTTGATTTCTAATGATCATGATCTTTTCTTCAAAGAAGTTCATTAATTTATTACTGCTGAAGTGAAAGCCATCCTCACTTGGGGAATGCTGCTTTTTAGTTCGCTTTGTGACAGTATCAAAAATACATTTTGGATTGTTGTTTTCCTCAATTAAGTTGGAAAAATAGGATGATCGAGCAGCAGTAAGGGCTCAAAGATACGGCACGGTACTGTCTTTCAAAGCTAGTCGGAAGACTTCCAGTTTGGTGGAGCAGCAGTAAGGGCTCAACGATACGGCACGGTACTGTCTTTCCAAGCTAGTCGGAAGACTTCCAGTTTGGTGTGACGCCATTTCCGTTCCAATTTTCTGGAAGCTTGCTTCAGAGCATTTTCAGAGTATTTTCTGTATACCAGGGAGCTAGTTTCTTATGACAAATGTTTTTAGTTTTTAGGGGTGCAACTGCATCTAGGGCAAGGTTAAATTAAGTTCCTCGGTGGTTAACTGTTTTTTGTCCTCTCCAGAACTTATTGGGGTTAGACCCACAGAGAGAGTAGTGCTCCTTAATTAAGGTAACTAACTTTGACCTTCCAGATAGCCTGAGTGCACTTATTTCTCATTTGCCTGAACGAGAGCCAGTTAGCCTGAGTATGCGTGTGCCGAGCTTTTCGCCAAATGCAATTCTTGAGGTGGAGTAACTCTGCAAGATCACTGTCAAACCAGGGGCTGAACCTGTTTATAATTCTCATTATCTTCATGGGGGCGTGTTTGTTAACAATACCACTGAAAATATCAAAAAAGAAGGTCCAAGAATCTTCGACGGGATCAAGCTGATTCTATACAATTTCTATAGAAGGGATCATCAACTAGATTCAGCCACGGGCTGATTTTTCCTTGAGTGGATGGTCAGGGGGCCAGAATATAATCACAAATTATTTGTAGACTGCAAATTGACTGCAAGAAGTCCAAAAATATATAATATTTGACTAAAATGTAATAATTTCAAACCTTGCTTATATTTGTATATGACCACATATCCAGTGAGCTCCAGAAGTGTTGGGACAGTGACACATTTTATTATTGTTTTGGTTCTGTACTCCAGCACTTTGGTTTTGAAATAATACATTGCAGACTGTCACCTTTAATTAGAGGGTATTTTCATCCTTATCGGGTGAACGGTTTCGAGATTACAGCACTTTTTGTACACATTCTCCTCATTTTAGGGGACCAAAAGTATTGGGACAAATTCCCTTATGTGTATTAAAGTAGAAAAACAGAAGTATTTGATCCCATATTCATATAGTATTTGATCCCATATTCATATAGTATTTGATCCCATATTCATATAGTATTTGATCCCATATTCATATAGTATTTGATCCCATATTCATATCGTATTTGATCCCATATTCATATAGTATTTAGTCCCATATTCATAGCACTCAATGACTACATCAAGTTTGTGAATCTACAAACTTGTTGGATTAATTTTCTGTTTGTGTACGTTCTGTTTCAAATTATGTTGTGCCCATTTAGAAATCAATGGTAAATCACGTGTTGTGTCATTTTGGTGTCACTTTTATTATAAATAAAAATTGAATATATTTCTAAACACTTCTACGCTAATGTTGATGCTACCATGATTGGGGAATGACTTGTGATGACTCATACCACCCCAAAAAATTCTAACCTCCCCTGTTATTGTAACGATGAGAGATCAGCATGTCTTGAGGGTATGATATAACATGCTAACCCCTCCCTGTTATTGTAACGATGAGAGGTTAGCATGTCTTGAGGGTATGATATAACATGCTAACCCCTATCTGTTATTGTAACGATGAGAGGTTAGCATGTCTTGAGGGTATGATATAACATGCTAACCCCTCCCTGTTATTGTAATGATGAGAGGTTAGCATGTCTTGAGGGTATGATATAACATGCTAACCCCTCCCTGTTATTGTAACGATGAGAGGTTAGCATGTCTTGAGGGTATGATATAACATGCTAACCCCTACCTGTTATTGTAACGATGAGAGGTTAGCATGTCTTGGGGGTATGATATAACATGCTAACCCCTCCTTGTTATTGTAACGATGAGAGGTTAGCATGTCTTGAGGGTATGATATAACATGCTAACCCCTCCCTGTTATTGTAACAATGAGAGGTTAGCATGTCTTGAGGGTATGATATAACATGCTAACCGCTCCCTGTTATTGTAACGATGAGAGGTTAGCATGTCTTGAGGGTATGATATAACATGCTAACCGCTCCCTGTTATTGTAATGATGAGAGGTTAGCATGTCTTGGGGTTATGATATAACATGCTAACCGCTCCCTGTTATTGTAATGATGAGAGGTTAGCATGTCTTGAGGGTATGATATAACATGCTAACCCCTACCTGTTATTGTAACGATGAGAGGTTAGCATGTCTTGAGGGTATGATATTTGTGCGTTTTGTAACCTTCTGACTCATAATTATTCACGATGTCGACCAAAACAACAACAAATATGCCACTGTCCTGATACTTTTAGAGCTCCCTATATCTCTCTGTTACGCGTGGAAATTCTTTTGAACACATTTCATAACTTAAAATCACTTGGAGCTGATTTGCTGATGTTTTTAAAGATTTTGTGTAAATTAGATATTTCTGTATTTAATTTTCAATAAATTAGCAAAGATTTCTAAAAACATGTTTTCACGTTGTCATTACGGGGTATTGTGTGTAGTATTGTGAGTAAAAAAACATACTTTATATTTAATCAATTTTTGAATTAAGGGGCTTGAAATCTTTCTGAGGACACTGTATATATCTCCATAACTCGAGCAAAGATGAATGGGTGGCAGGAAAGCTGTCTGATGGGCACAAAATATGCAGGAAAGATGCAGAAAATATGCAGGAAAGATGCAGAAAATATGCAGGATGAGGTTTCTGTTAGTCTTTCAGGCACAGTTTGCTCTTCATCCTCCTCAGCTGCTGCTGCTGGGCCATCAGACAGGGGACAGTATATGTACATGAACTGGAGGTTTTAATGGGGACATAACAGATTGAGGAGATACAGAGAACTGTGTCAAATGGTGCAGATCCCTTTTTTTCCCTTCTTCATAATAGCTAGCTGTTTCTGGGAGTAGAAAAAAACTAAAAGATTATCTCTCTTTCACTCTCACTCTCCCTCTCTCTCCCTCTCGCTCTCCCTCTCTCTCTCTCTCCCTCTCCATCTCCCTCTCTCTCTCTCTCCCTCTCCCTCTCCCTCTTCCTCGTCCTCTCTCACTCCCTCTCCCTCTTCCTCTTATGTTACTTTCCTACATGTTCTAATAGAGGTGAACTGTTATTCCTGTATTGTATTCTGTAGCACCATGGCGTTACTACTGTTCTCCATACATAAAGTACCTCTCCCTCTCCCTCTCCCTCTCTAATACATAAAGTATTCATATGACTTGACTTATTCCCCCCCAAAAATGTACTGCCTGAATTCAAAATGTATTAAATGTTTTTAGATATGTTTGCAAATTGATTGAAAATTAAATATAAATATCTAATATATATACGATAACACACCCCTGAGTAATTTTCTTAAATGTATTTTATTTATGGGTAAGTCTCTAAGGAAATTTCTACACCTGGATTGTGCAACATTATTCATTTCAGAATGCTTCAAGCTCTGTCAAGTTGGTTGGTGATCATTGCTAGACAACCATTTTCAGGTCTTACCATAGACTTTCAACTAGATTTAAGTCAAACTGTAAATTGGCCACTCAGGAACATTCACTGTCTTCTTGGTATTTTTTACAATTATTATAATAATTTTTTGTAATTTTTAATTTCACCTTTATTTAAACCTCTCTGGGATAGGCGGGACAGTTGCCAGGAAAATGCAGAGCGCCAAATTCAAATAAAATACTATAAAATTCAAACTTTCATTAAATCACACATGTAAGATACCAAATTAAAGCTACACTCGTTGTGAATCCAGCCAACATGTCAGATTTCAAAAAGGATTTTCGGCGAAAGCATAAGATGCTATTATCTGATGATAGCACAACAGTAAACAAAGAGAGAGTAGCATATATCAACCCTGCAGGCGCGACACAAAACATAGAAATAAAATATAAATCATACCTTACCTTTGACGAGCTTCTTTTGTTGGCACTCCAATATGTCCCATAAACATCACAAATGGTCCTTTTGTTCGATTAATTACGTCCATATATATCCAAAATGTCCATTTATTTGGCGAGTTTGATCCAGAAAAAAACAGCTTCTAATTTGGCGTTCAGATCAAATGATGCCATAAATGATGCCGTTGTGTTGAAACGCCTGATGGTTATTAACGGTGAGAATCGCAGAATGGTGAACTAAACGACGGGAGAGTTTTGACTGTGTGTGATATTAGATTGCTTCTTGTGTAAATATTTTCTGTCTGGATTTTAATGATTTGTAATGTTTTGTAGCGGCATTATCACTGGCTTCTCGGGCATTACCACTGGCTTATCGGGCATTACCACTGGCTTATCGGGCATTACCACTGGCTTCTCGGGCATTACCACTGGCTTATTGGGCATTACCACTGGCTTATCGGGCATTACCACTGGCTTATCGGGCATTACCACTGGCTTATCGGGCATTGCCACTGGCTTATCGGGCATTACCACTAGCTTATCGGGCATTACCACTGGCTTATCGGGCATTACCGCTGGCTTATCGGGCATTACCACTGGCTTATCGGGCATTACCACTGGCTTATCGGGCATTACCACTGGCTTATCGGGCATTACCACTGGCTTCTCGGGCATTACCACTGGCTTCTCGGGCATTACCACTGGCTTATCGGGCATTACCACTGGCTTATCGGGCATTACCACTGGCTTATCGGGCATTACCACTGGCTTCTCGGGCATTACCACTGGCTTATCGGGCATTACCACTTAAGTAAACCACAGTAAACTATGACATGCCTGTTTCCTCTGATATCTGTAGTGTATTTCCTGATCTGCTCCCTCCTCTTCCTCCTCTTCCTCTTCCTCCTAAAGGTGGTAACAGTGTTTTTAACATAGTGTGAATAGGTAGCATACACCCCCCTTGTGTTTCTCTCGTGCACGATGTCATACTCCCATACACCCCTCTTGTGTTTCTCTCATGCATGATGTCATACTCCCACAGGCCCTGTTGGGTTTGTATCAGAGAAAGAGGGTGTGCTTTAATCACTTGTGTGTGTGTGTGTGTGTGTGTGTGTGTGTGTGTGTGTGTGTGTGTGTGTGTGTGTGTGTGTGTGTGTGTGTGTGTGTGTGTGTGTGTGTGTGTGTGTGTGTGTGTGTGTGTGTGTGTGTGTGTGTGTGTGTGTGTGTGTGTGTTTCAGTTTCAGGTTTCTCATCCCAGGTTTCTGCATAAGGCTGAGTTGTACTCATGTTGTTTTCTTTAACTTCTCTTTTGTTTCACTGTCAGGCTGTTGCAGCCTCTCTGTTCTGGTTTTAGCTTTCATTTCTGATTTCTCTGTCTCTCTGTGTCTCTCTCGGTCTCTCACTCTCTGTTCCCTGTCTATCTCAATCTCTCACTCTCTCTCGCTGTTCCCTGTCTCTCTCTCTCTAGTCACAGGTATAGACAAGAAGAACAGAAAACAGACAATTTAGTCGAGAGGTCATCAAAACCATGGAATCTGTTCCCATAGGGCTGTACACACACACACACACACACACACACACACACACACACACACACACACACACACACACACACACACACACACACACACACACACACACACACACACACACACACACACACACACACACACACACACACACACACACACACAAGCACAAGCACATTATTTTAACAGGAAAGGGTGACCATAAAATATTACATGAATTGTAAACATGCATTGACCCAATAGGACACTACAGTATGTAGAGAATGGGCCAATAGGACACTCCAGTATGTAGAGAATGGCCCTATAGGACACTACAGTATGTAGAGAATGGGCCAATAGGACACTACAGTATGTAGAGAATGGGCCAATAGGACACTACAGTATGTAGAGAATGGGCCAATAGGACACTACATTATGTAGAGAATGGGCCAATAGGACACTACAGTATGTAGAGAATGGCCCAATAGGACACTACAGTATGTAGAGAATGGGCCAATAGGACACTACAGTATGTAGAGAATGGCCCAATAGGACACTACAGTATGTAGAGAATGGGCCCAATAGGACACTACAGTATGTAGAGAATGGGCCAATAGGACACTACAGTATGTAGAGAATGGGCCAATAGGACACTACAGTATGTAGAGAATGGGCCAATAGGACACTACAGTATGTAGAGAATGACCCAATAGGACACTACATTATGTAGAGAATGGGCCAATAGGACACTACAGTATGTAGAGAATGGGCCAATAGGACACTACAGTATGTAGAGAATGGGCCAATAGGACACTACAGTATGTAGAGAATGGGCCAATAGGACACTACAGTATGTAGAGAATGGGCCAATAGGACACTACAGTATGTAGTATGTAGAGAATGGGCCACTATATGTAGAGAATGGACACTACAGTATGTAGAGAATGGGCCAATTAGGACACTACAGTATGTAGAGAATGGGCCAATAGGACACTACAGTATGTAGAGAATGGGCCAATAGGACACTACAGTATGTAGATAATGGGCCAATAGAACACTACAGTATATAGAGAATGGGCCAATAGGACACTACAGTATGTAGAGAATGACCCAATAGGACACTACAGTATGTAGAGAATGGCCCAATAGGACACTACAGTATGTAGAGAATGGGCCAATAGGACACTACAGTATGTGAGAATGGGCCAATAGGACACTACAGTATGTAGAGAATGGGCCAATAGGACACTACAGTATGTAGAGAATGACCCAATAGGACACTACAGTATGTAGAGAATGGCCCAATAGGACACTACAGTATGTAGAGAATGGGCCAATAGGACACTACAGTATGTAGAGAATGGGCCAATAGGACACTACAGTATGTAGAGAATGGGCCAATAGGACACTACAGTATGTAGAGAATGACCCAATAGGACACTACAGTATGTAGAGAATGACCCAATAGGACACTACAGTATGTAGAGAATGGCCCAATAGGACACTACAGTATGTAGAGAATGGCCCAATAGGACACTACAGTATGTAGAGAATGGCTACACTACAGTATGTAGAGAATGGCCCAATAGGACACTACAGTATGTAGAGAATGGGCCAATTAGGACACTACAGTATGTAGAGAATGGGCCCAATAGGACACTACAGTATGTAGAGAATGGGCCAATTAGGACACTACAGTATGTAGAGAATGGGCCAATTAGGACACTACAGTATGTAGAGAATGGCCCAATAGGACACTACAGTATGTAGAGAATGGGCCAATAGGACACTACAGTATGTAGAGAATGGCCCAATAGGACACTACAGTATGTAGAGAATGGCCCAATAGGACACTACAGTATGTAGAGAATGGCCCAATAGGACACTACAGTATGTAGAGAATGGGCCAATTAGGACACTACAGTATGTAGAGAATGGGCCAATTAGGACACTACAGTATGTAGAGAATGGGCCAATTAGGAAGTACCCTAAACCTGCATCGTCAATTGTTATTGGTTATTTAAAGAGATTATCCAGTACTTTTGTATACTTTTTAGCCAGTAGTTCTGAAAGTATCACTCACAAGCCAAAAGAGGTCCATGAAAATGGTACACTACGTCACATACATTGTGCGTAGATATGTGCACCAGCATTGCTTTTTCAATCTCTCTGCTGTGTCCACCGAGCCGTCGGGCCTATCCTGCGACCTCATTGGATAACAAATGGGCACCCGGGGAGTGTTGTTGTGTGGCGTTATCTGCGTTGCTCAAGGGAAGAATGACAGATACTTTTCTCCTTGTCTGCTCAGGGGTTCAAACTGGCAGCCTTGGGTTACTGGCCCACTGTAAGTGCATGTGTGATCTCTGATAATAACCCAGAAATAAAATCTCACCGACATTTGTTCAGATGCTCATTTACATTACATTTAAGTCATTTAGCAGACGCTCTTATCCAGAGCGACTTACAAATTGGTGCATTCACCTTATGACATCCAGTGGGACAGTCACTTAACAATAGAGCATCTAAAACTTAGGGGGGGTGGGGTGAGAGGGATTACTTAACCTATCCTCGATTACCATTTTTGTTTACGTAGTCTGTCCACGGGACATGAACGTGTTCCTCTTAATTTTTGTCCCCCACGATGAAATCGGGGAGGGGACTATGAATCTGACTCTGTCCGTTAGTACGTTCCAACATTCGTACTACGTTTGTCACACACGATGTCTCACACAGCAGTGGCCCGATTTTGACGATTTGCGTGAATGATGCGTCTTGGCCAGATGGTGGCCATTATAGATTTTACGCCATTTAGAACAACACTTAAAACCCTTCTTCTTCTGGCACCGAATGTGGGGGATGTTTACTGTTGCCTTGTTTTCTTTTTCCTCCCAACGGTAAAGGGTTGAAACTATTTTCTTGATGTTATGAATGGTCAGCCTAGTGGTTAGAGCGTTGGACTAGTAACCGGAAGGTTGCATGTTCAAACCCCTGACCTGACAAGGTACGAATCTGTCATTCTGCCCCTGAACAAGGCAGTTAACCCACTGTTCCTAGGCCATCATTGAAAATAAGAATTTGTTCTTAACTGACTTGCCTAGTTAAATAAAAATAAATAAAAATAAATAGCCATAGTTCTGTATGAATGTGAGAGTTTTTCCAGCCTCATTCTTCGGCTGTGCCCACTGTATTGTTGTTGGAATCCCAGATTGCTCCTTTAATTAAAGCACAATATCTAGTATGAATAAGCTGTTATCTGAGCAATAAGTCCACAGTCACAAAGGAAGTGTGCGTAGGCCTAAGTGTTTTTAATCAATGCTCAACATTTAACCATGAAAATCATATTTTATGCAACACAGGAAAATGAAAAGACTTTAATCTTCAATAGTTTGATCTTCGTTTATTCAGCAGCTTCTTTGCCCTGTAAGAAGAAAGACAAGAACGGGTCAGTATTAATTATAAACATGCTAAATATATAACACTATAAAGCATGATGGACCAAGCATTTAAGGCTCAATGCTAAGCTTTAATTTTCGATTTTTGAAGTACCAACTTAGTTTGAATGAATCTTTTTCGTTGTTGCCCTGATGTGCTTCTTGGAGATGTTCAATACATTTGAGTGAGTGTAAAAGGTCAGCATTGACCTCAGTGAAGGATGAATCATAGGTGCTGTTGATGTGGTCATGTTTGAAAATGAATCAGTTGTGAATCAGGTGTGAATCAGGTGTGAATCAGGTGTGAATCAGTTGTAGGTTCAGCAGCATCTCTGTACCTTTCCACTGTCACGGCTCTTGGCTCTGAGCTTGTTGACTTGAGTCTCAGCGATGTCAGCACGCTCCTCAGCCTCCTCCAGCTCGTGCTGAACCTTCCTGAACTTAGACATGTGCTGGTTGGATGCTTCCTCCTGGGTGAGGGGAAATAGGAGAGCAGAACATCAGCATTCAAATAGGCCCCAGGCCCCCCCGGCCCCAGGCCCCCCGGCCCCCCGGCCCCCAGGCCCCCCGGCCCCAGGCCCCCCGGCCCCAGGCCCCCCGGCCCGCCGGCACAGCAAATTAATATTCAACCCCCCTCTCCTTTAAGTTGCTAACAACACATAGGCATAGAGATGTTTTCGGAGGCACTCAGAAATGTACATAAGTTCTTCAGTTGAGTCATTGTGGACTGATGTGTATTAGCACTTGCACTAAACTATAGGCACATTAAGTTTTGTAATGTCTACTGAGGGGTTAAACTGTTGTTGATGTGTGCAGAGGGTCCCTGGTTCGCGCCCGGGTATGGGCGAGGGGACGGTCTAAAGTTATACTGGTACATATGACTCACCGCTTCCTCAGCCTGCCTCTTGTAGGCCTTGACTTTCATCTGCAGCTTATCTACCAGGTCCTGAAGTCTGCCAACGTTCTTCTTATCCTCCTCAGTCTGTGGGAGAAGATCAAAGAGTCAATGCCACATAGTTTTTACACACAAACCTGTCTGTGTTAGTGTCAAGTGTGTGAAGAAGACACTTTCTCTTACCTGGTAAGTGAGCTCCTTGACTCTGCGCTCATACTTGCGGACTCCCTTGACCGCGTCTACACCTCTTCTCTGCTCGGCCTCCACCTCAGTCTCCAGCTCACGCACCTTTGTGGAAGAAATTAACGTAGGCATTTGAGGTGGTGAAATCAGACGGAACAAATCTTTTCAAAACAGGTATATTATTCTAAGTCAAAGAGGCACAATTGTTGTCTGTTTCTATGTAGTTTAACGTTTTGAATATTATGGTCTGTAATGATACCAGCTTTTCATTGTCTAGGTGCATTATTGACAGAATGTCATAACTCGATGGACCTACAGTATGTATTTTATTATAATGAAATAAATGTCCATCATTCAGTCTTTCAATCCACCCTGCTGTTAACTCACCCTGGACTCCAGTTTCTGGAGCTGCTTCTTGCCTCCCTTCATGGCCAGATTCTCAGCCTCATCCAGACGGTGCTGCAGGTCCTTGACAGTGACCTCCAGGTTCTTCTTCATCCTCTCCAGGTGAGAACTGGTGTCCTGCTCCTTTTTCAGCTCCTCAGCCATCATGGCCGCCTGGAATGGTCATTTGTTGAATTTATGCACCAACTGGCACCAATCACAGTCTCTCTAGACAGATGGGTAACCAATGTTCCAGCGTACATGGGTTCACTAAAACAACTGTCAGCTTGGCAGAGAGGAAAGGGTGTAGTGGGGCGCTGTAAAATCTGTCCAGAACCCTGCTGAACATTTACAGTTGCTAGCTATATGAGGCATATTTTCAGTTAAGTGTATTTTGCATGTACATGTAAGTAGTTTGCATGTGTCATGATGATAATAGTAATAATAATAATGACTGGCTGTGGCTTTTATTAGCCTAGCTATCTGTGTCCGCATTGTGGGTCTACCTTTGTTATGGTTCCACTGAGATTATTTCTAGGCCCCGCCTGGCCAAACTCACAATTTGTTGGTAGATTTACCTGTCTGAAGAGCACCTTCCCCAAATTGGCCAAGAAAATCTGACACGATTCCCAGACCAAGTGCTGTTGCCCTACATCTGGGATTCCCAACACTACACCTATCATAACTTCCCTCTGAGATCCTTGTTGTGGTTCTTAACCAGCCCAGCTGCCATTGGCCCTTTGGGACAAATCAAAGTTGACATTATTCAATCGATCATAAGGACTCACATCAGTGATGGCCTTCTTGGCCTTCTCCTCTGCGTTCCTGGCCTCCTGGACAATGTCGTCCACCTCTCCCTGCACCTGCACCAGGTCAGTCTCCAGCTTCTTCTTGGAGTTCAGAAGGCTGGTGTTCTGCAAGAGGAAACGAGACAGTTTGTTTTGACGTTCAAGAGACCTTACAAAGTCACAGGGCAGAAATGATGGAAATCTAAAAGGCAGCACTGTCGAATTCCAGATGCTTGGTCGCGTTTCATTAGAAATGGCTTTTGACCCGTACCTGGGAGTGCAACAGTCCGACGCGCTCGCTGGCGTCCACCAGCTCAGTCTCAGCCACTTTACGGCCTCTCTCTGTCTGCTCCAGAGCAACTCTCAGCTCCTCGATCTCAGCCACCATCAGACCGTTCCTGCGTTCCACCATGGCTGCCTGCTCCTTCATGTCCTCTGAGGCACGGACGGCGTCATCAAGGTGCATTTGGGCATCCTGGGATTCACAATGACATAGGTTCATTAGGACTCATTGGGGCGATAGGACCATTCATAGAAATGTAAATTGGTAAGAACTTCCCCAGTTTCCCTACCTTTCTACATTACATTATTCCACTCTTCAATTCTTCTCTACAGATTCACAAACAAATCCCTCCCCATGTTCAGGTTGTTGAGCCTGATGTCCCAGTCCCTTTACCTTGAACTGCCCCTGGATGTTCCTCAGCTGTTTCTGGGACTCAGCGGCCTGCCTGTTGGCGTGGCTCAGCTGGATCTCCATCTCGTTCAAGTCTCCCTCCATCTTCTTCTTCACCCTCAGGGCGTCATTCCTGCTCCTGACCTCAGAGTCCAGGGTGCTCTGCATGGAGTCAACCACCCTCTGGCTGTTCCTCTTGATCTGCTCCATCTCCTCATCCTTCTCAGCGATCTTCCTGTCCACCTCACCCTTGATCTGGTTCAGCTCCAGCTGCACACGCAGAATCTTGGATTCCTCGTGCTCCAGTGTTCCCTGGACAAAGAGAAACAGTCAAGCGAACTGTGTTTATTACACTTGGATGTGTATAACACAAGGAATTAAATATACAGTTTACTCTTAATTTGGGTCATGGGAGGATGGTCAACTTCTCGTTTGAGTCTCGAGCTGAAAAGGTTTTAGAAGCCCTGGGCTAGTGGAACACTCCTTTCCCCATCATACAGTTGTAGTTTGTACCTCAGCCTCCTCCAGAGCGGTCTGGATCTCAGACTTCTCTGTCTCCACGGTCTTCTTGGCCTTCTCCAGCTCATGGATGCTCTTGCCAGTCTCTCCGATCTGCTCAGTCAAGTCAGAGATCTCCTCTGCACACACAAACAGAGGAGCAGTTTAGACTTGAGATTTTCAGTGGAAATCACCAATGCTCTCAAGTTGACATTACATCATAGTAACAGTTCATTAAAGAGAAACACTTCATACGGTCTTGCAACTCTAATTGCCCTGCACTTCCTTGAGCTGTTCAAAGGAATACCGATTACTAAATCATAATATTTTAAAGTGTACATAAAAACACGGAGATGGGGTAAAAGTCATTTTGATGATTACGGTTCCTTCCATTTTCAAAACACGAGTCAAAGATGAACTCAATAGAACGTTTTTCAAAATCTCACGTTGCAGGTTCTTGTTCTCTCTCTTCAGAGTCTCCAGATGATCCAGAGCCTCCTCGTAGGAGTTCTTCATCTTGAAGAGTTCAGTGCTCATTGAGCGAGCCTCCTTCTGAGCTCCTTCCAGCTCAGCCTGGCCCTCCTCATACTTCTGCTTCCACTCTGCCAGAACCTAGCGAAATACATGGGATTTTCATTAGAAGTCAATAATGAAGAGTTTTGAATCAGAAGTAAACTAACATTTTACTACAATTGATCACATGTAGCAGACAGAAAATGCATTTTCACCTTGTCAAAGTTCCTCTGCTTCTTGTCTAGGTTGGCGGCCATGGCGTTAGCTCTCTCAACGTCAATCATGAGGTCCTCCACCTCTCCCTGCAGCCTCTGCTTGGTCTTCTCCAGGGAGGCGCACTTGGAGTTGGTCGCCTCAATGGTCTCCTCAGCCTCCTGCAGACGCTGGGCCAGCTTCTTCCTGTTGGACGATAAAGAGGGTGTTTTTTATTGTGACCAATATGTTGAAAACAAATGCTACAATAAATGCTACAATAAGTGCTACAAATGCTACAACACATATTGATGTAACATTTTCTCAGAGCCCCCTACCACCCTCACCATCCACATTTATTAGAGTTTTTGCTGTTGCGTGTGACTCACTTGGCCTCCTCCAGCTCCTCTGTGCGTTGGATGGCATCAGTTTCATACTTAGTCCTCCACTGAGCCACCTCACTGTTGGCCTTGGACATGCCGCGCTGCAGCTCTGCCTTGGCCTCCTGCTCCTCCTCAAACTGCTCTCTCAGGAGATCACAGTCATGGCGGGCAGACTGGACACCGTGGGCCAGTGCGTTTTTAGCCTGTGAGAGACAAAGAGAGAAAGATAAAGACCAGAAGAGTAAAACAAATTGCAGTAGAAGTCTGAAGGTGAAGTCACAATCTATTTGAAGATTTGGCTCTAAACTCTGTAGTCGGTGGTGTCCATTTTGGATTCCTTACCTTGACCTCCTCCTCAATCAGTCTCTTCATCTCCTCAACCTGCTGGGTGAAGGCCTGTTTGCCTCTTGTCAGCTGAGACACCAGGGCTTCCTTCTCCTCCAGCTGGCGTCCAAACTCACCTGCAGGGACAGAGGCACATCTTGTTAATGAGATCTCTGTTCACTACAATTAACAACGTATTTTGCGGTATCGTAGGGCAATGTTAGATGGTGAATAGGACTGTAGAATCTACAGTATGTGGACTGGACTATATAGATGCAGCCTCCAACACGTTACTGGACACTACGTTGGTTTGTTGTTCATTGTTGAC
Organism: Oncorhynchus gorbuscha; assembly: GCF_021184085.1. Classification (NCBI taxonomy): domain Eukaryota; kingdom Metazoa; phylum Chordata; class Actinopteri; order Salmoniformes; family Salmonidae; genus Oncorhynchus; species Oncorhynchus gorbuscha. The sequence goes on from NC_060176.1 coordinate 79,051,952, forward strand.
GGTACCATTTTCTGTCAGGAGTCTGGCCCTCTGTCCACTGATGTCGTTGACCTGGCGAACATTCTCATCATTCTTAGTCTTCAGCTCACTCAGCTGGTCCTCAAGAGTACGGCACATCTTCTCCAGATTGCCCTGTTAGTGAAACATGTCCCATCATTACTTTATACATGGGACTCTTGTCAACTTCAGTTCACTTGAATATTAATGAAGTTGACCCCTCCTCAACACTGCTTGACTAAAACATCACCACTCACCTTAGCCTTGGCGACGGCCTCCATGTTGCTGGAGAGGTCATCAATCTCCATCTTGTACTCGCTCTTCTCCTTCTCCAGCTTCTGCTTGACGCGCTGCAGGTTGTCGATCTGCTCCCCGAGCTCAGCCACACTGTCGGCCTGCTTCTTGCGCAGAGCGGCGGCTGTGGCCTCATGCTGCAGGGTGGACTCTTCAAGATCACGACGCAGCTTCTGGAACTCAGCCTCGCGCTTCTTGTTCATCTCAATCTGAGCAGCAGTGGCGCCTCCGGCCTCCTCCAGCCTCTCGCTGATCTCCTCAAGTTCCCTGGAGAGATCGGCCCTCTGCTTCTCAACCTTAGCCCTGGCAGCACGCTCAGCCTCAATTTCCTCCTCCAGCTCCTCAATACGGGCCTAGAACAGGGAACAGGAGCAGGGGGATGAACACTACAATACAGTTGAAACACGAAAGAATAAGAGTTTGTATATTTTGTATAAATGTGTTAATAGAGAGTCAGTTACACTAATATATTAAGTAGACAGTGTCCCATGTGTCAGACCAAAACCACAATGGTAAGAAGCACCATCTTCCAACCTACTGAGCCATCAGAAGCCACAAGGAAGAATGTGTGCTGCCAGAATACATCTTTTAAGGAAATGATTCAGGTGTGTTCATTCCTGTACTGGAGCTTAGATCCTGTACTGTACCTGGAGTTCCTTGATCTTCTTCTGCAGCTGAGCTCCCAGAGACTGTTCATCCTCTATCTTGCTGAGGAGCTGGGTGGTCTCAAACTCCTTCCTAAGAAACACAAGCACGTCGATTGCGGAGTTGGTTTGATAGTGTAAAGGGAGAATATCCTACCATTCACTTTGCTTTTAAGAATCACGTGCAAATGCTAATTGATAATTACAAGAATATGTCAAGAACAACCATTATGATCAATATGGCAGTGATACTGTAAACATTTGTTTGTGTTTACTTCTTGATTTTCTCATCAGACTGCTGCTTGTCATTCTCCAGGTCCATTATGGACTCCTGGGCCAGTTTCAGATCTCCCTCCAGCTTTCTCTTGGCTCTCTCAAGGTCCATACGGAGCTTCTTCTCTTGCTCCAGAGAACCCTCAAGCTACAAGATATAAACAGACATGTGTTGGTCAAATCTAAACAACTGTAGATAATATCATCTTGCATACTATCATGGCCAAAATGTCAAACTCCACTCACGTCGTCCACTTGCTGTTCCAGCTTGGTCTTGGCCTTGGTCAGAGTGTTGACTTTGTCCTCCTCTGCCTGCAGGTCGTCCAGTGTCTGCTGGTGGGCCTCTTGGAGGGCTTTCTTCTCCTTGGTCAGCTTGGCAACACTCTCATCCACAGACGCCATCTCCTCTGTCAGGTTTTTAACCTGAAAACAACACCAGCCAAAATTAGTCATATCACTATAAAGGAGAGATTGAGTTAGATATATATTTAATTCAGATTAGAAATGCCAACAAATACTGTACTATAGATTCAACACTAGATGGCAGTGTACTCCGGTGTACTAAGGGGAAGTCATAAACGAGGGGGGAGCAGAACATGCAATGGTTGTGGGGAGTAACCCGAAACTGACATTTTCCCTGCGCCCACAAAACAACTTGAATTCAATTTCTGTTTAGCTACATTTGGTTATTGTTTGGATTATTGTTTTGTTAGACCGTCTATGATACCTTGTTTTCGGTGGCGTGCTTCTCCTTCTCCACTTTGGCCAAGGTGAGCTCCAGGTCATCAATGTCCTTCTTCAGCTCAGAGCACTCATCCTCCAGCTTCCTCTTCTTGGCAGTCAACTCAGCATTCATCTCCTCCTCGTCCTCCAGCCTCTCGGTCGTCTCTTTGAGTTTGGCCTCCAGCTGGATCTTGCTCTTGATGAGCCCCTCACACCTTTCCTCAGCATCGTTCAGATTCTCTGAATCCTGGTTTCAGAACAACAGAAAAACATCTGAGGCTTCACTTTGTGTATCAACAGATGGACGTAATTTAGCCAAAGAGGTCGGAGCAAATCAATAGAAATGCATGAAATATATGTAGCCTAGGTAACATAGGACATAGAAATACCCGACTTAGCCACATATGTCACAGTGTGATTGTGTGTGTGTGTGTTTGTTCGTGCCTGTGATCATGTGTGTGTAAATGCGCCGTCATGACGACCGTTGGTCACTCACAGATGAGACTTGGAGGGCCAGGTCTGCCCTCTCCTGCACCAGGGCCACTAACTTCTCCTCCAAATGCTTCTTGGTGGCCAGAGCCTTGGCCAGGTCCGACGTCATCTTCTCATAGTTCTCCTTCATGTTGGCCAGCTCCTTCTCCGTCTCAGCGCTCTGCAGCAGGGGCTTGATCTTGAAGTACAACTTCATCCACGGCCAGGTTTTAACATTCATGAATGAACGGATGTTGTACTGGATGGAGAAGACGGAATCTCTGGTCGACAGAAAGGACAGAGTGACATGTTTAATGAAGCTACATTCTGTTATTCAAAGAACCACAAAACGGAGCACCCCCCCCCCCCCTATCAAAACTTTTGTGTACAGCTAAGAAATGGGGCTAGGGAAAAGTAACCCCTCTTGAATTCATAAGACAGCTCTTTAGATGTGAGGACTGACAGCTCATGTGCGGCAGGGTACCTAGTGGTTAGAGCGTTGGACTACTAACTGGAAGGTTGTAAGTTCAAACCTCTGAGCTGACAAGGTACAAATCTGTCGTTCTGCCCCTGAACAGACAGTTAACCCACTGTTCCCAGGCCGTCATTGAAAATAAGAGTTTGTTCTTAACTGACTTGCCTGGTAAAATAAAATGTTAAGCTCATGAGGCATTTTATATTCTTCAACAATGAATGGGCAAATATCGCACATTTAAAATTACAATTCAACAGCTTTCCAAACTGCAGCTTTAATATAACACTATAAGATGTTTTTCCTCATTCTGATCAACTCACATCATATCCACTATGTAATCACAATGCATGAGATACAGCTGCTTGACAGAAAGCTTTGCATGTCTACTCTTCCTCACCTCCTCTCCATCATCTTGGTGAACTCTCTCCTCATGAGGAATCCACGGCTGAGAGCCTGGACCATGCCGACCAGAGAGGCCAGCTTCTCGTCTCTCATCTCCTCCAGGACACCCAGCAGACCGGCTTTGAAGAACACCTGAGACACAGGTTAACATGGTCCATTATGAAACCACAGTGACAAATAAACAAAAGGGGTTGAATCAAACGAAGGGGAACAACAGGAACATTGTGATGCTTACAAACAAACCACATGATAGGTTGTTTCTAAGTTGTTATTGTAGAGTCGTAGAGAGTTAGTGAACACAGACACAGAAAACTGCATCCATGCCTCTCTAACACAATGCACATGGGGTGGCAGGGTAGCCTAGTGGTTAGAGCGTTGGACTAGTAACCGGAAGGTTGCAAGTTCAAACCCCTGAGCTGACAAGGTAGTAATCTGTTGTTCTGCCCCTGAACAGGCAGTTAACCCGCTGTTCCTAGGCCGTCATTGAAAATAAGAATTTGTTCTTAACTGACTTGCCTGGTTAAATAAAGGTAAACATTTCTCTTGTGATGTATGACTTGAAGAAAACAATGTTTTTACAGCTTTTTCCATTACTTAAAGGGGCACTCTGCAATTTCCACATCTATTTTTTGGGACTGATAAATTAAGTAGCTGTACCCATTGATTCTTGAAGAATATAACTGATAAATGACTCGTGAGCTTAGTTCAACTGTCGTACTTCATCAGAACCCCAAAATATTAGCTTGTTTCACTCTGTTGTTTTTAAACTAAGTGGACATTCATGAATGAACGGATGTTGTAAACAAACACTATATAGCCTAAAAACATGGTTAGAACTATACTTTTGATATCACAGATGGTCAGTCCTTACGTCCGTAGCTCAGTCATTTCTCCAGCCAACTTTTTACCAAAACCGGGGCTGGGAGGACACTATGTAATTGTTTCAACTGCTGACTGCCACTTTAAATTAAGAAAATAACGGGAAAAAAGGATGAACTGGAGAGATGTTGAATGGTTAGCGTTTAAATGATCACTGAAGTTTTGTTGTCCGCTTTTGCATGTTGTATGTGACTGACCTTGGTGTGTCCAAACTTGTAATCCTCGTGATTCACATCAATGGACCCAAGCAGCTTCTCAGAAGCCTTCTTGTTGTCCATGAACTGGCCCTCTGGGATGACACTGGCATTCAGTACTTTATACCTGAATGAGGAGAAATGTGAAAAGAAAATCTGTTAAGTTGTAATAGGTAAATTATATTACATAAAAGGTAAGACTACTCTGATGCTGTTAAAACCCTTGAAGCAGATCTTTCTGTGTGTGCGTGTCCATGCTTGCATGTGTTTATTAGTGTTTGTGTGTTGTGTACCTCTGCTTGAAGTCAGCGTAGATGATTCTACTGGGGAAGCCCTTTCTGCAGATCCTGATACCCTCCAGAACACCATTACACCTGAGCTGGTGGATAACCAGGAAGTTCTCCATCAGACCTGGAAACACAAACCACGTCTCTTTAAAATTCTCTTAAACAGGTTAAAGATGAGTTGGTTAAGGTTACTGATACTGAACTGATAAGATGTCACATTTAACTCAACATGTATAGTACCTGGAGTCTTTGACTCGTTGGGGATCAGGCAGCGTACAAAGTGAGGATGAGTGCTCCTCAAGTTGGTCATCAGCTTATGTAAGTTCTCCTGGAAGAGGGTTACAAAGCATTTTCTCAGAAATCATTCATGATAATCAATGTACTCTTTTAGAAGGACTGAATATCCACATTTCAGAAGCTCACCCTGAACTGGGACGACACAGTCTGCATGGAACCACCCTTCTTCTTGCCTCCTTTCTTGGTATTATCTGTTCAAATGAGGGGAAAGTAAAAGATAACTAGACAAGTCCATTTCCTGTAGCGGGAGGAATAAATAGAATAACAATCATAATAAATCTATGTGTGGTGTTGTCTTCAGCAAGCACACAAACTATACATGAGACAATCTGGGGGTTAACTTCACACTCATCTTATTGCAAATGGTACCAAAGAGATAACACCAATTAAATGTACCCAGTGAATGAACCTGAGAAATTGTGATTTGGAACATTCCAAGACTTTAAATAAAATGTGGGTCTGAGTTTTGTAACTAAATAAATATTTTGTCGTGATGCGCGTCTTACCCTCAGGTGGAGCTGCGGGATACAGAGCGACCAACAGTTTGACTGATGACTTCCCGTACAGCTGAATAACTGAGTCGTTCAGGGGGTCCTTGTTCTTCTCCAGCCAGCCAGTGATGTTGTAGTCCACAGTGCCGGCGTAGTGCACCAGGGAGAAGTGGGCCTCTGCCTTGCCTTTGGCAGGCTTGGGCTTCTCAAACGCCTTGGTTTTGCCAAGATGCTGGGAGTACAGCTTGTCCTTGAAGGTAGTGTCTGAAGACTTGGGGAACATGCACTCCTCTTCAAGGATGGAGAAGATGCCCAATGGCTTTACGAAAAGAGACGTATATCAAATTACTGATATTTACATTTAGGATCACATTCATTCCTTTAGAAAACATGTTATTATAGGATTATATTCACTTAGGGGCAAATCAAATGAAACATATTGAGTTATCGACAGTCAAATACGTTATACCCCAGTGATAATATCTCTCACAGCAATCCCCATCAGATTTGCTGTTGTGGTCCATTATATTCCCCAGATAGTGTACCTTCTCAATAAGCTCAATGCAGGCAGCCAAGTCCATGCCGAAGTCAATGAAGGCCCAGACGATTCCCTCCTTCTTGTACTCCTCTTGTTCCAGGACGAACATGGTGTGGTTGAAAAACTGTTGCAGTTTCTCATTGGTGAAGTTGATGCACAGCTGCTCCATGCTGTTGTACTGTTGATGGAATTTCAGAAGGGATCATTTCATCATCATTACAAGGCTGTAATCCTTCTCAATCACAACTAATTGTCTTGTTCTGGTCTCAGACTCACATCAAAGATCTCAAACCCGGCAATGTCCAACACGCCGATATAGAACTGCCTTGGATTCTTGGTGTCCAACATCTCGTTGATACGGATGACCATCCACAAGAACATCCTCTCGTAGATGGACTTAGCCAGGGCACTGACTGAGTTATTAACCTGCAATGATTATACCTCAAATGAATACATGAGATATTGACCGTGTCTAGTGATAAGATGATGAGAGCTTGGGAAAAACAACATCACTATTCAAAAAAAGCTATGCACTTCATTCCCAAAATAATTGCGGTGGTGAGAAAATGATAGATGTTGTGTTTGACTGCCTTACCTGAGGCACGGTCTGTCCCTTAGTCACATACTCGTTGCCGACCTTCACTCTGGGGTAGCACAGAGCCTTCAACATCTCAGCGGAGTTCAGGCCCAGCAGGTAGGCGATTTTATCAGCCACTGGAGAGAGAACCAACAACAACAGACTCAGGCACACAAGATGGTTCTGATGTCACACTGACAAAACAGTTTGGTCAACTCTTTTGTGGGTTAGGTTTTGATTTTCACCCATATCCATTTCAAATCATTTCTGGAGGTTGAAATTTGGTCTCCAAAAATGATCTCCTACCTGACTTTCATGTGGCACTGTCTGTTTAACATGTTCTATTTCTATGTTGGGGACTCGGAATGGGACTAAGACTCTACATATTGTATATCTATGAGTGGGACTCACCCTCTGTGCCGTCTGGCTCGGCCTGCTCCTCACGCTGCTTCTGCTTGAATTTCAAGTTTCCATGGTGCAGCACAGCTCCTGTCAGCTTGTAGATGCCCACCTTCTCCTCATTAGTGAAGCCCAGGATTGTAATGGCATCCTGGCATTAGACAGGAAGTACAACAGTGATGAAGTGAACAGCAGATTGCTCAGTTCCAGAACAAATGGGATGGATAGATTTCACTGGCTTCTCAGCTCCACATCATTACGCTTGGCCAACACACTAGTAGATGGCAGCACAAAATGAGTTTTACATTGTTCCACAGGGCACTTAGTGGCACTCTCTTGTGGATGTTTTACATGTATGTGCCTCAAGGTGAAGTCTGAAGGCATGAAGAGTGCCTCTACTCCCCATCCTCTACTCCCCATCCTCTACTCCCCATTCCATCCTCTACTCCCCATTCCATCCTCTACCTCCCATTCCATCCTCTACCTCCCATTCCATCCTCTACTCCCCATTCCATCCTCTACTCCCCATTCCATCCTCTACCTCCCATTCCATCCTCTACCTCCCATTCCATCCTCTACTCCCCATTCCATCCTCTACCTCCCATTCCATCCTCTACTCCCCATTCCATCCTCTACTCCCCATTCCATCCTCTACCTCCCATTCCATCCTCTACTCCCCATTCCATCCTCTACTCCCCATTCCATCCTCTACCTCCCATTCCATCCTCTACTCCCCATCCCATCCTCTACCTCCCATTCCATCCTCTACTCCCCATTCCATCCTCTACCTCCCATTCCATCCTCTACATGCCTAACTAACACAAGGCATTTAGTTGGAATTGCACAATGTATTCAGTGTGTATGGTGGTCCTACCCATTCCGTATGTAGAGTTTGGTTAACCCTTTGTATAACTCACGTCTGTGGCATCCAGCTCTTCCTTGTCGTTGATGCTGGCCACAGTGATCTGTCCCTGACTGCACATGGGGAAGTCGTAGGGGTTGGTGGTGATGAGTGACATTTCTGTGGACAACAGAGAATGGCCTGTCAGTTAAATCTCTCAGAATTCTTCTGTTCTACCTTCACAGTATCTCTCCCTCCTTTACTCAGTACGTGGGACTCTAGGATACATGTAGTGTATAACAAATAGCATTATAAAAGGCTCCTGGACTGATGCAGCACCAAGCATTACTTCATTGATCTTCCCCCAAAGACCTGACCCATGTCTAGATGTCTTGTTACCTTGGATGTACTCATTGTAATACTCTTGTAGTCTTTTTTTTATTTGACATGTTCCACAGATGGAGGTGGAACCTCTGCTTTGACATACCAACTATCTCAGGTTTGTGGTTGGTCATCATCTGGAAGAAGATGTGGTAGCCTCTCTCATCGGGCAGCTGGAAGGACACTCTGGACTTCTCTAGCAGGTCTGAGAGAGAGAGAGAGAGAGAGAGATACTCTTGAGAGACAGAGAGAGAGAGAGAGAGAGAGAGAGAGAGAGAGAGAGAGAGAGAGAGAGAGAGAGAGAGAGAGAGAGAGAGAGAGAGAGAGAGAGAGAGAGAGAGAGAGAGAGAGAGAGAGAGAGAGAGAGAGAGAGAGAGAGAGAGAGAGAGAGAGAGAGAGAGAGAGAGAGAGAGAGAGAGAGAGAGAGAGAGAGAGAGAGAGAGAGAGACACAGACACAGACACAGACACAGACACAGACACAGACACAGACACAGACACAGAGAGAACAACATGAGATACAAATAATTGTGATGATATGATCTCCACAAAAGTATCTCTTTGAATTTAGAAAAGCATTGAGAAACAAGGAAAACCAACTCACAGGTCTCAATGTCAGCTTTAGCCAGTTTTCCTCCTTGGAAGTGAATCCTGATGAATTTACCCTGTAGTAGAACATGGAGGTTAGAGGTCAACTAAAATACATGTAACATCTTACTTTAATAGATGTACAGTTTGTTGAGAACTACTGAAACTAAAGAACTAGAGAACTACTGAAATAAATGTTTCCAATATAAGATAACTTCCACAGTGTGCCATTTATACTTACAAAGCGAGATGAGTTGTCGTTCCTCACTGTCTTGGCATTACCGTAAGCCTCCAGCAGAGGGTTAGCAGCAATGATCTGATCCTCAAGAGACCCCTGATCGAGACAAACACAAGTTGCTCAGAAACTGGTAAAGTGGTAAACTTTGTTTTTCTAGATTTGGTTTTTTATTTTTAACATTCATTTTCCTTGAAACAGGTTTTGACACCAAACTGAAATGTGTTAAAAAGATAAACATAAGAACAACCTACCTGCATTTTGCTGGGGTCTACTTCCTTCTTGGCGCCAGACACGGCAATGGTGGCAAAGTACTGGATGACACGCTTGGTGTTGACAGTCTTTCCTGCACCGGATTCTCCACTGGTTTATATGACAGAGAAAGAGGGGTTTTAGTTACATGTTTGAGTGCAAAATTGGCTTTCAACTAAGAAATAGCATTGAACCATAACACTGTTGACCTGTTTTCTAACATAAATAATAAACAAATATTTCCTCTACTCATTATTACACATGGCTTAATCCATTCATAATGTCATGTACGTTTTTCACACCAAGTCACCAAACATATTACAATAGAAACCATTTGTCAATTGGCATTTTAGTAAACAACTTACGTAATCAGGACGGACTGGTTCTCGTTATCTGGAACCAAAATAAGTATTGCTTATCATA
>NC_060176.1:79066610-79091610 GCF_021184085.1 Oncorhynchus gorbuscha
TCTATATTTTGTTACAGATTTTTAATTTTCATGCTGATGTTTTTGTTTTCTTTCAATAAATAAAGTAATTGCACAAAATTGAACTTGAATACTTTTCAAATCAGCCTTACCTGCTTGGTGCCGTCAGGATTGGTGACTGTCACAGTACACTTTCCGTCGGCCCTGTCAGTGACCAAACCCTTAAGGTACAGCTCTTTGACGTCTGACACATAACAAGCGTTCTTTGAGTCAAAGGGTGCAGCTTGTGCCTCCATCCTCTCCTTCTCAGGCTTACGGAGGTATATGGCAGCCTTGCCGTAGATTTGCATCTCAGCGTCCGTACTCATGGTGACGGATTACTAGGAAAGAGGCGAAACAAGACACGTGATTGATTCTGTGGTGCTTCCTCCACCGTGAACAGAGTAAGGTGAAAGGGATCTCATAGAATATTTTCATCACTTTTAAATGTGAAGACTCAAACCATTCCTCACCTTGTTTTTCCCCTCCTACAGATGAATTTGTACTAATTGGAGGAACCTGTGAAACATCAGGGTGTTGTGAATACGCACAAGTCTAAAGTCCTATCATTTAGCCCCCGAAGTGCTAGAAAACGGCACCCTTCGACTCAATCATTACGGCCATGTCCATTTCAACTACAGGTTGCAACTGGTCAATTTAATTTTCAATGTGGCAACTCACTTTACGACATATTCTGTCAAGAATTCAAATAAATACGCCTGAAAACCCACTTACATTCTAGACCAACCCCTAACTTACAAACAAGTACAGGAGCAACATGTTTAACCACAAATAAAATATTTTAAGTAAAACACATTTCAAGTTAAATTAAACACCTTTTGTTTTTAACTAACATTTTAAATCAATGACACTTGAATGCATATTTTTAAATAATCCATAAAACAAGTAAAAAATAAAATGCAGAACTCAATTCAAACCGTGCAGCTACTGCCTCAGATTCTGAATGTAAAGATGTGACAAATGTATAACCCTCTAAAGAGGTTGGAGAGAGTCTTACCACAGAGGAAGAAGGTATCTGACTTATGGATACTGGGTCCTCAGCCTCCTTATATCTGGCTGGAAGTGCCAACCAAGCAGAAGTTAATTATGGACCAGTCTGGTGAAGGAAAAAGGATTGGATGAGAGACCTCCCCCCGGGACCTATGTGTCTTGTGTATCACCAACGTCACCAATATCCAGGAGCGTCACACTGCCAATATATGACTTCTTCATGGAATATTGGTCTGAATTGAATTTCACTGAATTTACACAAATGAGAAATGTCATTATTAATAGTTAGGACAATATCAAAAGTTTGATTCATCAAATTGATTCCAATGTTACTACCAATGTCCCTAAAATACTGTCCATATTGCCCCACTACCACTAAATAGTTCAAATGAAATCTAATCTGACCTTATTTACTTAGGTTTCAGTGGCACTAATCTTTATCAATCACCTTATATATATATATTTTTTAAAAAATTTGTTATTATTTTGCTTATAAAAACATCGGGAGCTCTCTCTTCACCTCGTGCATGGGACGGACTTGACCTCGTGCTTGGGACGGACTTGACCTCGTGCTTGGGACGGACTTGACCTCGTGCTTGGGACGGACTTGACCTCGTGCTTGGGACGGACTTGACCTCGTGCTTGGGACGGACTTGACCTCGTGCTTGGGACGGACTTGACCTCGTGCTTGGGACGGGCTTGACCTCGTGCTGTGCTTGGTTTAATTTATCACCCATAGTCAATAGAACAGAAACACAAAAGCTTTCAATTACAGCTCGTAAAAAGGTTGACATCTAACGTGTAGTGATGTATCTACATTAGGATGTTTTGAAGATGCTGGAGAGAGACGCTTTTATTAGCCAATCATTTCATTTGGCTAAAACGGTCCAGCAGGATTGTTAAGACCTCTTAGGATTCTAACATGACACCAGTACAGTATTTCAATCATATATTCTCCACTCATATTACTAACAGCAAGAAAGCTTCCTTAAACTTTTATCTTGCTGACAGCAAGAAAGCTGCCTTAATAAACTTGTATATTTCACTGAAGTAATCCACTTAGCGGCTGAGCTGGTTTCAATAAAACTGATATAGAACTAATAGGGTATAGTTACAATGAAGTAACAGATTCCTTTACATTTAAACCCCCCCCCTTTTTTTTAAAGAAAGCAACTTTTGAAGGAGCCACAATCAGCAGAGACATTGTTTAAAATAATTTCTAAACGCAGGTAATTTAGCAAGTTCTTTTTTTTCTTCCATGTCAGGCATTTCATTCACAGCCTTCAACGTGTATCAAATATTTTCTGTTTTCAAACCTCAGCATTTAAATATTCTTTGTGTCTATTATGGTGCGGCTATTATGGTGCGGCTCAACGTAGAAATGTACTGTGTAGAACAGATATGACTGTCTGTCAGGTAGAATAGAGAATTGTTTCAGCTCTAGTCAATACATTTCTATCGGCTGTATTCAGAACATGGCACCTCACTAAATACACCTTGTTTTATTATCCAGCTGCAGTGGCCAGCACATCAGTACAAGAAGCCCCATAAGGGGAGAATCTGGACGCACTTGTTGAGCAAGAGGCTGATCGTCTGAAGGAACCCCGTCGAGATCTTTTCCTTTCTCTGGACTGTGCTCGTCTTCACTGCAGCCAAGGGTTTATTGTTCAGTAGATCTCCCACCGTTTCCACAACAGCCTATTTCTGCCACTGATATCACTGTTATTAGAGAAGACGCTATTTACTCGGAGCGTTTGTGGATTAAGAGAACATTCGCACCACGCAGACTTAAGAGTTTATGTCATTCAAGTTATTTTAATGTGCCAAGGTCTTACATGATATATGACTAACAACAATTAAGGCACATACGTTAACTGCCAAATGTCATTAAGCATTAAAACTGTCATTGTAAATATTTGACATATTTTGGCAGGACCTTAAGAGAGTCAAACAGTAACTCTTAATCCAAAACATTTTAAGGGTGCTTTAAACGACTGTCTGCGTTCGCAATGTAGTCCTCGTGTTTATCTGACTTTCAGGGAAGATTTGAACCCGTTTAACCCCATCATTTCTTCAAGGTTTTTACCATCATTGTAAAGCCCTCGTTATGTTAATTAATTTCTGAATATTATTATTTATTTCATATGATTAGTAATTAATTTCTGAATATTATTATTTATTTCATATGATTAGTGATTCATTTCTGAATATTATTATTTATTTCATATGATTAGTGATTCCTTTATGTTTGTACCTCATTGTTAGGTGAACGTGAAGAGTCATTTTAATATGTTGAAAATATTATTTTTTGAAAGGATGTTTTCAAGAGAAACAGTGAACATTTAACAGTCAACTCATAGTTTAGAAGCAGGTGAGCTGGTCCTAGTCTTTTTGACCATTTCCTGGTCTTTTCTGGTAGAAAACTGAGCACCTCGAGCATAACATGTCAACCTGTTACCCATAGATATAGAAGAAATGTATTAACCATTTCAAAACAAATTCAAACTTGCATTTAATTTCCCCTCCCTGTTGCGCACAGCAGGCTTCCATTCCACCTGTCACAAGGGGATTCATGGCTGATTTAGGATGAAAACCTCAACCCTGTAATGATCACACCTCTTACTTTATTGACACATTACTGACACTTACCAAGTATAATTTATATTTTATTCAACCTCTTGAGATTAATAGTTTTAATTAACGAACCAAGTTAAACACTCCAAATGTACTCTGTTTAACAGCCCTTTTTAATCAACACAGACAAGAGACACCCCGATGCCTTAGCTGACATGGGGATTTGTAACATGATTCAAGCCATTACAATGTCACACTCTGTAAAAATCTAAATCTGGATGTGAAATGTCACATGCTGTGGCATGGGTTCCCCAGAACTGTACATCTATTATGGTGGCCAATGTCAGCAATGCAAGGACCTTGTGGTCGACTAATAAGGTCAAAATAACGTGCTGGCCTGTATCGGATCTCTCTGTGGTCCAGAGTATAGTTGATGAGGTCTTCACTTTTCAGCACAGTGAATTCAATGGAGGGGTACAGTTAATATTGATCTCATACATTATGAGGATAAACTCTTTGACCAAACGGGGAGCTACTGTATTGTATTGTGCATTACAGATCTTTGGACAAACATACTAAGAGGCATAAATGGTAGATTTTACAAGAAGTAGTTCCATTTTCCGATAGAGTTTAGCAACAGATCAACAAGCGACAGATCCTTTACACGCCCAATATGGCCATGTTCAGAAACCAGTGTGCCAGAAATACATCCCGCTTCCACACAGTATTGCTTTATTGCTTGGTGGCAGATCTGCTGCCACTTGAGGCGTGCACCTGAGGATATATAAGAAACCGACTTATACATGATATGGCCATTAGACGGACCAGTCAAATACCTGCTTCTTATTGGACAGCTTCATTTGAAGACTTTTCAAATACGTCGACGTCGTTTTAAATGTCAAATGTTGAACATTATACTGAACTGTTATAGACTAAACAGAGTTCTTCCAAGCTCTCTCTCTCTCTCTCTCTCTCTCTCTCTCTTGATATTCTCTCTCTCTCTCTCTCTCTCTCTCTCTCTCTCTCTCTCTCTCTCTCTCTCTCTCTCTCTCTCTCTCTCTCTCTCTCTCTCTCTCTCTCTCTCTCTCTCTCTCTCTCTCTCTCTTGATATTCTCTCTCTCTCTCTCTCTCTCTCTCTCTCTCTCTCTCTCTCTCTCTCTCTCTCTCTCTTGATACTCTCTCTCTCTCTCTCTTGATACTCTCTCTCTCTCTCTCTCTCTCTCTCTCTCACAAAAGGTCGCAACAAAAAAAAGTCAGCTCTTCTTAAATGACACATTATGTCCAATAACGGACAAGCGCCACGATTGATAATTTATAGTAATAACTTGACACACTACAAATGTAAACAGCACAGATTGTAGGCAGTTTAAAGTCAAGGACATGAAAAGGAAAGTCCATAACAGAGAACATAAATATAAACCGTGAATCCCACACCCTCCCTTCGGCTGCAGCTGTTGGAACAAGTGTCTTGGGGAGCAGGGTTGGGGACTCTGTCTGGGAAACACATACTGGCACATTATATTATTCATTACATGAAGCCTTTGGAAGAGTCAGGACAAGTTACAGCTGAATCCACTAGATGGCCTGACGCCAGTGATCAATGTTTAGGAATGAAACTCTTCACATCAGTACCATTTTGGTACATTACAGCCATATTCTAAAATGGATTAAATTGTTGTTTTCCCCTCATCCATCTACACACAATACCCCATAATGACCACGTCAAAACAGGTTAAGACATTTTTGCAAATGTATTACAAGCAAAAAACAGATATATCACATTTACATAAGTATTCAGACCCTTGACTCAGTACTTTGTTGAAGCACCTTTGGCAGTGATTACAGCCTTAAGTCTTCTTGGGTAATGACGCTACAAGCTTGGCACACCTTTATTTGGGAAGTTTCTCCCATTCTTCTCTGCAGATCCTCTCAAGCTCTGTCAGGTTGGATGGGGAGTGTTGCTGCACAGCTATTTTCAGGTCTCTTCAGAGCTGTTTGATCGGGTTCAAGTCTGAGCTCTAGCTGGGCCACTCAAGGACATTCAGAGACTTGTCCCAAAGCCACTCCTGTGTTGTCTTGGCTGTGTGCTTCGGGTCGTTGTCCTGTTGGAAGGTGAACCTTTGCCCCAGTCTGAGGTCCTGAGCGCTCTGGAGCAGGTTTTCATCAAAGATCTCTCTCTACTTTGCTCCTTTCATCTTTCCCTCGATCCTGACTAGTCTCCCAGTCCCTGCTGCATAAAAACATCCCCACAGCATGATTCTGCCCCCACTATGCTTCACCGTAGGGATGGTCCCAGATTTCCTCAAGACTTGACCCTTGGCATTCAGGCCAAAGAGTTCAATCTTGGTTTCATCAGACCAGAGAATCTTGTTTCTCATGGTCTGAGAGTCCCTTTAGGTGCCTTTTGGCAAACTCCAAGCCGGCTGTCATGTGCCTTTTACTGAGGAGTGGCTTCCGTCTGGCCACTCTACCATAAAGACCTGATTGGTGGAGTGCTGCAGAGATAGTTTCTTTCTGGAAGGATCTCCCATCTCCACAGAGGAACTCTGGCTCTTTGTCAGAGTGACCATCAGGTTCTTGGTCACATCCCTGACCAAGCACTTCTCCCCCTGTTGCTCAGTTTGGCCGAGCGGCCAGCTCTAGGAAGAGTCTTGGTGGAATGATGGAGGCCACTGTGATCTTAGGGACCTTCAATGCTGCAGACATTTTTTGGTACCCTTCCCCAGATCTGTGCCTCGACACAATCCTATCTCAGAGCTCTGCAGACAATTCCTTTGACCTCATGGCTTGGTTTTTGCTCTGAAATGCACTGTCAACTGTGGGACCTTTATATAGACAGGTGTGTGCATTTCCAAATAATGTCCAATCAATCAATTTACCACAGGTGGACTCCAATCAAGTCGTAGAAACATCTCAAGAATGATCCATGGAAACAGGATGCATCTAAACTCAATGTAGAGTCTCATAGCAAAGGGTCTGAATTCTTATGTAAATAAGGTATTTCTGTTTTTTTAAACATTTGCTAAATTTTCTAAGTACCTTTTTTAGATTTGTTATTATGGGCTATTATGTGTAGATTGAGGAGATAAATAATTAATTAAATCCATTTTAGAATAAGGCTGTAAGCTGACTAAATGTTGAAAATTTCAAGGGATCTGAATATTCTCAGAATGCACTGGGGAAAATGGAAAGTGTTTCTGTCTGCCTGTGAATGAGTTGTTGATAGGTTGCCAAGTTCAACTGCTGTTATGGTAACAGCTTTGACCTCTGTGGCAGTTGGTATATCTAGAATGACTGAAGACCTGATGACAGGAGCCCCTCCTTTATAGTCCTGCAATTTATCCCACGGACATGGTCATGTGCTGAGGAATTTATGTCCAACTGTCAGAATAACAGTCAACTTTTATATGCCATTTAGCAGACGCTTTTATCCAAAACGACTTACAGTCATGTGTGGAGATCCAAATTTGTTGGTATCAGAATCAGGGTGGTGTTCATTAGGCACACTGCATCAAAACACTAGGAGAGCGGGTAGTCAACAGACCAGGGATTTAACCAGAAGCAATTCTTGCTGGTATCTATTCACACCACCTGTTTTATTTAAAGGGGAGCGGAACCCCAAAACCAAATTCTCCGGTTGAAAACGGTCCATCGTATTCTAGTGGCAAAATGTACTACAACGTGTAAATAGGAAAACTTTTGGTCATAAAGTTAGTATCTTTCAATTTGGAGATTTAGGAAACTAGAAAGTCACATTTTTCCTTGGTTTGGGTTTAGATTTCAATCGTGCCCACGCGGGACTGCTTCTTGGCACATCCTAATCAAGGCTGGCAGTAGTCAAGTCATCTGGAGCACAGCTGCAGTGCACGTTATCCAATCCCTCCGGAGAAACAAACACCATCCCGCACAGTGATTTACAGACAGCCGAACAAACCATATGTACGCAGCGCCTCGGACTTTATACATTTTTAAAAATGCAAAAATCGGCTTTTCATTTAACATTTAGCTTCACAATGAAGTTTTTTACCATGTTCTTTTCAGGACAACCAGGGCTACAAGTAGAACACAAGTAGAAGGTTTGTCCCCTTTGACAGTGTCCTGCGGACGGAGCTGCGCGTCGGGGAAGGTGTACTTTCACGTATACTCCCTCTCCGGCCTCTCCGTCATCAGGCTGCAGATTATCCCGCACAACAATCACCATCGTCTCGCGCACCAGCGTCTCGTGACACTCACCTGGACTCCATCGCCGCCTTGATTATATTCCCTATATCTGTCACTCCCCTTGGTTCTTTCCTCAGCTGTTATTGACTCTGTTGTTTGTTTTTCGTGTTCATTGTTACTTTTATTTATTAAAACACTCACTGCCTGAGCTTCCCAACTCTCAGTCGTTACAGGACTCGTTGGCTTAAATGGGAAAGCTGTGGTTGCTACAATCTTTGTTGGACTTATAAATTAATAATATATTAATTGCCTTCAGAAAGAATTCACACCGCTTGACTTTTCCCACATTTTGTTGTGTTACAGCCTGAATTCAAATGGATTAAATTGAGATTTGTTGTCACTGGCCTACACGCAATACCACAATGTCAAAGTGGAATTACGTTTTTCCACATTCTATAAATTCATTAAAAATGAAAAGCTGAAATGTCTTGACTCAGTAAGTATTCGACCCCTTTGTTATGGTGAGTAGCTTAAATAAGTTCAGGAGTAAAAATGTGCTTAACAAGTCACATAACAAGTTGTTTGGATTCACTTTGTGTGCAATAATAGTGTTTAACATGATTTTTGAATGACTACCTCATCCCTGTACCCCACACATACAATCATCTTTAAGGTCCCTCAGCCGAGCAGTGAATTTCAAACACAAATTAAACCAAAAAGACCAGCGATGTTTTACAGTGCCTCGCAAAGAAAGGCACCTATTGGTAGATGGGTAAAAAAAACAGACATAAACTATCTCTTTTAGCATGGTGAAGTTATTAATTACACTTTGGATGGTGTTTCAATACACCCAGTCACTACAAAGAGACAGGCGTCCTTCCTAACTCAGTTGCCAGGGAGGAAGGAAACATACGGCTAGTGGTGACTTTAAAACAAAGTGTTATATGTGAAGTAAATCCAATTCAACACATTACTGAATACCACTCTCCATATTTTCAAGCATTGTGGTGGCTGCATCATGTCATGGGTATGCTTGTAGTTATTAACGACTGGGGAGTTTTTCAGGATAAAAAAAGGAACGTAAAAATCCTAAAGGAAAACCCTGTTCCGTCTACTTTCCACCAGACACTGGGTGCACCTTTCAGCAGGACAATAACCTAAAACACTGAAGTTGCTTACCAAGAAGACAGTGAATGTTCCTGTGAATGGCCGGGTTACAGTCTTTACTTAAATCTGCTTGAAAATCTATCACAAGACCTAAAAATGATTGTCAAGCTATGACTAACAACCCATTTGACAGAGCTTCAAAATGTTTGAAAAGAATAATGAGCAAATTGAATACAAACATATGGAAATCACTATTGACTCCTCCCACCAGCCTTTACTGGTAGACACAGGTATTGTGCTGGAGATAATGAATATGAGGTTAAAACATGACGAAATTGCCCTTTAAAACAATAAGTATTTGTGCCAATTTTGATTGAAATTGTTTCAGTGGGTACTGGGGGAACATTTGACTGAGGGAACGTAGGGTTGAGGGAACATAGAGCTGAGGGAACATAGAGCTGAGGGAACACAAGGCAGAGGGAATATGGAGTTGAGGGAACATAGGGCTGAGAGGACATAGGGATGAGGGAATATGGAGTTGAGGGAACATAGGGCTGAGAGGACATAGGGCTGAGGGAACACAAGGCAGAGGGAATATGGAGTTGAGGGAACAGGGCTGAGGGCTGAGGGAACACAAGGCAGAGGGAATATGGAGTTGAGGGAACATAGGGCTGAAATAACATAGACAATGGGAAGATTTCAATTGCATACTCCTCGCATCCTCTCTCCTCGCCTCCTTCTCAAAACCCATTGGAGGAGGTCAGAGGGGACGTCATCCAGAGACCTCTGGATTTCTCATCCAATGGTATTGAGAAGGAGACGAGGAGAGAGGACACAAGGAGTATGCAATTGAAATCTTCCCATGGTCCCGCCTCAGCTTCTTACCAAAACAAAGGCGAGTAGCCATTTTTTCGTCCCCCACGATGAAATTGGGCAGGGGACTGTGGATCGGTGTCCGTCCGTCTGTCTGTTACACGCGATATCTCAGACAGCACTGGCCCGAAACATGATGAAATTGGGCAGGGGACTGTGGATCGGTCTCCGTCCGTCTGTCTGTTTGTACATTAGTCACAAGCGATATCTCAGACAGCACTGGCCCGAAACATGATGAAACTTGGGTAAATGATGCGTCTTGCCCTAGAGATCCGGCATTTAAAATGTTTTGACTGATTGGCCCATTACTAACTGAAAGTTGTGAGGTGATGCGAGAGGGAAAACTGGGCCGTAAATTCTGTGGTATTTTTTTCTTTGGCAACATGACATGGAGTACATGGAATGGACTACCTAAAAAGACTGTTACCCGGGTTAACTGCCTTCCATTTTTGAACACATTTATTTTAATTTTCAGAACGGTTACTTGAGTATCTGGTCAATACAATGGAATAATCTGTGGTCACACACGACAACTGGAATTTGATAACTGAAATGTGTTAGTCACACACAATATCCGCATCATTCATAGGGGAAGACATGTTTACTGTTGCCTTATTTATTATTTTAACTGTGGATTGGCCATCTAAGGTCCAGATCTTTTGTCAGAGTCTGAATTACAGGTGACGATAGCCAATGACAGCCTTTCTGTTACTCAAAGAATTCAGGCTTTGCGTGTGATGCTGTTGTATAATGAGCCTTTAACAGAAAACCACCTTCCTGTGTTAGAAACCATAGAAACTACCTTGGTGGAAATGTTTTCTGTGTGTAGATCAGATCGTGTGTTTTTGCATAATGCTACTTTTCTAACAATCTGTCTTGGTTGGGTTCATTCCAGTGACTGATTGACTGTACATGAGAGGAATCCACACTATCACTGCTAAGCAATTTGTCAGTATATCCAGAACATTGCTCTGCGAACCAAAAGGAGTATCTCAGTTTCAAGGTAAGAAGCCTGGTGTGGTATCAGTCAGTCTCATGCAGGAACCAACCATGCTTATAGGACTTGTTTGTGTAGCAGTATATTTAAACAGACACAAGCCTGGGACACAAGGGCTAATCGCATTGCGGGCTATGTTCAAAACTGTGAAGGAAACCTGGCTAGCTTGATAGCTAGCTGCTTCGCCAAGCAGCACCTCTTCAGACTTTAGGGTTTAGCAGTGTCCCCGGGACAGATAGTAGCGGTCTCAGCAACTGAGAATAACTGCATGACTGGATCCAAATGAAACAGGTGGGTTAGTAAAACATTTTTCAGAAACCGAGCTCTCTCTCTCATTCCACGTTCAGCGCGCATCGCACTCACAGTGCTTCTACATCTGCATTGCTTGCGGTTTGAGGTTTTAGGCTGTTTTTTTGTTGTCTATAAGCACTTTGAGACATTGGCTGAGAGGCTTTATTAATCAATTGGATTGATCGATGACGTGCATTGTTGAGCATGTGTCGTGTTTGTGTTGTCGGGTATGTATTACATCAGAGGCCTGATCCTAAAAAAAGCACTGTGTCTGGGAATCTGGCCCATACACTGTGTCTGGGAATCTGGCCCATACACTGTGTCTGGGAATCTGGCCCATACACTGTGTCTGGGAATCTGGCCCATACCCTGGGATACCCATACACTGTGTCTGGGAATCTGTACACTCAAAATATGTGTCTGGGACAGTGTCTGGGAAATCACGTTCAAAATATACTCAAAATATTGTCTTTATTGAAAAAAAAAAAGGTCCATAAAAAAATAGGAACGTGTCATATACATTGTATATTTAATTCTCTGAGATTTACGTATAGATTAGGCAGATGGGTGTTCTAACCAGCTACCAGCACCTTGACCCCTGACCTCTAACCCCTGATTTATTCTGATTTTATATTATATATATTTTTCTATCTTTATCCTGCGTTGTTGGAATATGACGTGTTAGTAAGAATTTCACTGTTGGAATACAGCTGTTCCTGAAGCATGTGACAAATAAAGTTGTATTTGATGACAAAATTAGTCTGGGATCTAGGAATCTGGTCGTTTCAATTACTTCTGCCATTTTGTTGCTTTTCAAATCACAGACTGTAGCTTTAAGGGTCAGTTCAAATGTGGGGTCAAGGGTCAAAGCCAGTCTACTCTTCTTTTGGAATATTATCATTCGATATTTTGTCACATAAAAATAACACAAAAAAACGTATTCTACATGAACGTGCCACTGAGAAACAGCATGGTATCTTAAGCAAGATGGTCTATTGGATACACAAAAGTCTGAAGACAGAAGGAAACTTAATTTAAAAAGTGCATTAGTGGTACGAGGAATCACATTTGTCTTTTTTGTCGTTGTATTACTTCTCCCACCCTGTTCTTCACCCACTTGGAAGGTTCTTCTCAGGCTCTGTCATGGTTGTTTTGACCAGGGGGGGTGG
This sequence comes from Oncorhynchus gorbuscha, assembly GCF_021184085.1. Lineage (NCBI taxonomy): Eukaryota > Metazoa > Chordata > Actinopteri > Salmoniformes > Salmonidae > Oncorhynchus > Oncorhynchus gorbuscha. Next base: position 79,078,791 of record NC_060176.1, read on the forward strand.
AGGTGGTGGTGGTGGTGGTAGGAGGGGCTCTGACAGGGACCTTAGGGACTCTTATGTATCAGCTTCTTACAGTGTTTAGCCTGCAAACACACAGACACACTTAGAGTTAGGTCACTAGCTAAAGTAAGTTTCTTTTGAATTCCAAAATTTAGTACTATAGCTACTATATACTGTAATCTATGTAATCTACCCAGTACAATATTTTATGTATTTATTATTTCACCTTTAACCAGGTAAGTTAGTTGAGAACAAGTTCTCATCTACAACTGTGACCTGGCCAAGATAAAGCAAAGCAGAGCGACACAAACAACAACACAAAGTTACACATGGAATAAACAAGCGTACAGTCAATAACACAATAGAAGAAAAGAAAGAAAGTCTATATACAGTGTGTGCAAATGGTGTGAGGAGGTAAGGCAATAAAATAGGCCATAGTAGCGATGTAATTACAGTTTAGCAAATTAACACTGGAGTGATAGATGAACAGATGATGATGTGCAAGTAGAGATACTGGTGTGCAAAAGAGCAGAAAAGTAAATAAAAACAATATGGGGATGAGGGAGGTAGATTGGATGGGCTATTTACAGAAGGGCTATGTACAGCTGCAGCGATTGGTTAGCTGCTCAGATAGCTGATGTTTAAAGTTAGTGGGGAAATATAAGTCTCCAGCTTCAGCGATTTTTGCAATTCGTTCCAGTCATTGGCAGCAGAGAACTGGAAGGAATGGCAGCCAAAGTAGGTGTTGGCTTTGGGGATGACCAGTGAGATATACCTGCTGGAGCGCGTGCTACGGATGGGTGTTGTTATCGTGACCAGTGAGCTGAGATAAGGCGGCGCTTTACCTAGCATAGACTTATAGATGACCTGGAGCCTGTGGTTCTGGCGATGAATATGTAACGAGGGCCAGCCGACGAGAGCATACAGGTCGCATTGGTGGGTGGTATAAGAGGCTTTGGTGACAAAACGGATGGCACTGTGATAGACTGCATCCAGTTTGCTGAGTAGAGTGTTGGAGGCTATTTTGTAAATGACATCGCCGAAGTCGAGGATCGGTAGGATAGTCAGTTTTACGAGGGTATGTTTGGCGACGTGAAATAAGAAGCCAGTTCTAGATTTAATTTTGGATTGGAGATGTTTAATATGAGTCTGGAAAGAGAGTTTACATTCTAGCCAGACACCTAGGTATTTGTAGTTGTCCACATATTCTAAGTCAGAATCGTCCAGAGTAGTGATGCTAGTCGGTCGGGCGGGGGGGGTGCGGGCAGCGAACGGTTGAAAAGCATGCATTTGGTTTTACTAGCGTTTAGGAGCAGTTGGAGGCCACGGAAGGAGTGTTGTATGGCATTGAAGCTCTTTTGGAGGTTAGTTAACACAGTGTCCAAAGAAGGGCCAGATGTATACAGAATGGTGTCGTCTGCGTAGAGGTGGATCAGGGAATCACCAGCAGCAAGAGCGACATTGTTGATATATACAGAGAAAAGAGTCGGCCCGAGAATTGAACCCTGTGGTACCCCCATAGAGACTGCCAGAGGTCCGGACAACAGGTCCTCCGATTTGACACACTGAACTCTGTCTGAGAAGTAGTTGGTGAACTAGTCCAGGCAGTCATTGGAGAAAGCAAGGCTGTTGAATCTGCCGATAAGAATGAGGTAATTGACAGAGTCAAGAGCCTTGGCCAGGTCGATGAAGACGGCTACTCTATACTGCAATCTATGTCAAATTAAATCAAAGTTTATTTGTCACGTGCGCCGAATACAACAGGTGTAGTAGACCTTACAGGGAAATGCTGAATACAACATGTGTAGTAGACCTTACAGTGAAATGCTGAATACAACAGGTGTAGTAGACCTTACAGTGAAATGCTGAATACAACATGTGTAGTAGACCTTACAGTGAAATGCTGAATACAACAGGTGTAGTAGACCTCACAGTGAAATGCTGAATACAACAGGTGTAGTAGACCTTACAGTGAAATGCTGAATACAACTGGTGTAGTAGACCTCACAGTGAAATGCTGAATACAACAGGTATAGTAGACCTTACAGTTAAATGCTGAATACAACAGGTGTAGTAGACCTTACAGTGAAATGCTGAATACAACATGTGTAGTAACCCTATGTACGTGACTATGCATGTATGATAAAAATGCAGGTGTAGTAGACAGTGAAATGCGTAAAATGGAGGGGATTGCATGTATGATAAACGGGTGGTGGGTGGAGGGTGGCGGGACACAATGCAGATATTCCCGGTATGTAATCTTCACAGTACTATATCTACTATACACTGTAATCTATGTAATCTACATACACATTGTTTGTAATCTACATACACATTGCTTGTAATCTACATACACATTTGGCTTGTAAGGACGTTACCTTGAAGTTGGTTTCGTGGCATTTCTTGATGAGGCGGTCCATGAGATTCATCAGGTCTGTAACCCAGGTGGTGTCAGTGGGAGCACACAGCTTGAGTCCCCTCCTGGTAGTGAAGCTGCAGTAAGGAATGAGAGGGGAGACAGGTTACAAGGAGGTACAGAGTAAGGAATGAGAGGGGACAAAGGTTACAGGGAGGTATGGAGAGTAAGGAATATGCTGGGATCAAACTCCTGCTACTGGCATAGCCGTGGGAAGTAGGGGTGCTGAGGGTGCCAGCAGCACCCCCTGAGAAATCTGAATTTTCAACAAAAAAAATGTATTTTTAGAAAAATGTATATTTTCCCAAAAGTAGTCCACTGGGCCTTTACTAGTATTAGCAGAACGATATAGTTGTCCGTAGCATGGGCAAAAACAGTTTTTCATCATCTCTGCTTCAACAAAAAAAAGGTAGCTGTATAATTAAGAACAGTATCTTGCAGGATTTAATAGTTGTAATTGTAAGAGTTGTTGCCCTGTCCCTTTCTCTGCTATTGTCATTCTAATGGAATCCAGAAAGAACAAAACCCTGTCCCTTTCTCTGTGATGTCATTCTAATGGAATCCAGAAAGAACAAAACCCTGTCGTCAAACATTTACATCTAAAAGCTGTAAAGTTATGGGCAATGACACAAGACATCTACATTAAATTAAATATATTTCTTGATCAAATAATATGGAAAACAACCACTTTTTGTGCAGCATTATTATTCTTTTTAAAGTTTTAATTTTACCTTCATTTAACTAGGGAAGTCAGTTAAGAACAAATTGTTATTTTCAATGACTGCCTATGAACAGTGGGTTAACTGCCTGTTCAGGGGCAGAACGACAGATTTGTACCTTGTCAGCTCGGGGGTTTGAACTTGCAACCTTGCAGTTACTAGTCCATCACTCTAACCACTAGGCTACCCTTACCATCCATACAAACAGTGGAGGCTCCTCAGAGGATGAAGGGGAGGACCATCCTCCTCAGTGAATTTCAGTGAATTTTGCATTTAAGTAAAACGTTTAAAAAGTTTTCCTTAGTAGATGAAACTATACTAAATATAATCACATTTCACCATTTAATTGATTAAAGCAGTATTTTGCAATTAAAGTCTACAGTAGCATCAACAGAACTCTGTAGGGTAGCACTATAGTGTAGCCGGAGGACAGCTAGCTTCCGTCCTCCTCTGGGTACATTGACTTCAATACAAAACCTAGCAGGCTCATGGTTCTCACCCCCATCCATAGACTTACACCGTAATTAAGGCAACCTCCGGAGAACGTCTTCCAAGCTATCAAAGCTCTTGCAGCATGAATGTACATGTTGTCCACCCAATCAAAGGATGAGAAAACAAATCTAGTACTGAAAGCATAAACTACAGCTAACTAGTTGACTCAAAGAGAGAGAAAGACAACAGTTTTGAACAAATTAATATCTTCCAAAATGAAGGAGAATTAAATGAATGAGAGTCATCTAATATGCTGTATTCGAAATAAGGTCATGCTCATGGAAAAATAAGTGTCCTCTCTCACTGACCGCCACTGCTTACAAACCACTTCATGTAAATGTCATTACTGTATTGTACATACAGTTGATGTCGGAAGTTTACATACACTTAGGTTGAAGTCAACAAAAACAAACTATAGTTTTGGCAAGTCGGTTAGGACATCTACTTTGTGCATGACACAAGTCATTTTTCCAACAAGACAGATTATTTCACTTATAATGAATTCACTGTATCACAATCCAGTGGGTCAGAAGTTTACATACACATACAATGTTTCAGATCATCAAACAATGCTTTATATTACACAAAGATAACCCAAGAAAACACAAAATGCAGTTTTTAAGTAAAAACGTAGTTTATTAAGGAAAAAAAGCTATCCAAACCTTCATGGCCCTATGTTACAAAATAATTGCCCCCCATTGTTAAATCATGAATTTACTGTGTTTATTAATCAAATTTTTTGGAAAGCTGAGTTCAATTTCACTAGCCACACCCAGGCCTGATTACTGCCAGACCTGTTGAATCAAGAAATCGTCTAACATTGAAGTAGGCTAAAAGATCTCAAAAAGCAAGACATCATGCCGCGATCCAAAGGAATTCAGGAACAGATGAGAAACATCTATCAGTCTGGAAAGGGTTACAAAGTCATTTCTAAAGCTTTGGGACTCCAGTGAACCACGGTGAGAGCCATTACACACAAATGGAGAAAATCTGGAAGAGTGGTGAACCTTCCCAGGAGTGGCCGGCTGACCAAAATAACCCCAAGAGCGCAGCGACGACTCATCCAAGAGGTCACAAAAGAACCCATAACAACATCTAAAGAACTGCAAGCCTCACTTGCCTCAGTTAAGGTCAGTAGTCATGAGAAAGAAAGAGACTGGGCAAAAATGGCATCCATGGCAGAGTTCCAAGGCGAAAACCACTGCTGACTAAAAATAAAAATAAAGGCTTGTCTCACTTTTGGCCAAAAAAACCATCTTGATGATCCCCAAGACGTTTGGGGAAATATTCTGTGGACTGACGAGACAAACGTTGAACTTTTTGGAAGGTGTGCGTCCCGTTTTGTTCTGGTGTAAAAGTAACACAGCATTTCAGATAAAAGAACATCGTACCAACAGTCCAATATGGTGGTGGTAGTGTGATGGTATGGGGCTGCTTTGCTGCTTCAGGACCTGGACAACTTGCTGTGATTGATGGAACCATGAATTCTGCTCTCTACCAAAAAATCCTGAAGGAGATTGTCCGGCCATCAGTTCATGACCTCAAGCTGAAGCGCACTTGGGTTCTGCAGCAGGACAATGATCCAAAACACACCAGCAAGTCCACCTCTGAATGGGTTAAAAACTGCATTTTGTGTTTACTTGGGTTATCTTTGTGTAATATTTAAATTTGTTTGATGATCTGGAACATTTAAGTGTGACAGATGTGAAGGGAAAAAAAATCAGGAAATGCTTGTTTCCCTCACTGTATATCCACAGTAAAACGAGTCCGATATCGACATAACCTGAAAGGCCGCTCAGCAAGGAAGAAGCCACTGCTCCAAAATCGCCATAAAAAAGCCAGATTACGGTTTGCAACTGCACATGGAGACAAAGATCGTACTTTTGGAGAAATGTCCTCTGGTCTGATGAAGCAAAAATAGAATTGTTTGGCCATAATCACCATCTTTATGTTTGGAGGAAAAAGGGGGATGCTTGCAAGCCGAAGAACACCATCCCAACCGTGAAGCCCGGGGGTGGCAGCATCATGTTGTGGGGGTGCTTTGCTGCAAGAGGAACTGGTGCACTTCACAAAATAGATTGGCATCATGAGGTAGGAAAATTATGTGGATATATTGAAGCAACATCTCAAGACATCAGTCAGAAAGTTAAAGCTTGGTCGCAAATGGGTCTTCCAAATGGTCAATGACCACAAGCATACTTCCAAAGTTGTGGCAAAATGGCTTATGGACAACGAAGTCACTGTAACCTCAATCCTATTGAAAATTTGTGGGCAGAACTGAAAAAGTGTGTGCGAGCAAGGATGCCTACAAACCTGACTTAGTTACACCAGCTCTGTCAGGAGGAATGGGACCAAATTCCACCAACTTATTGTGGGAAGCTTGTGGAAGGCTCCCCGAAACGTTTGACCCAAGTTAAACAATTTAAAGGCAATGCTACCAAATACTAATTGAGTGTATGTAAACTTCTGACCCACTGGAAATGTGATGAAAGAAATAAAAGCTGAAATAATTAATTTTCTCTACTATTATTCTGACATTTCACATTCTTAAAATAAAGTGGTGATCCTAACTGACCTTAGACAGGGAATTTTTACTAGGATTAAATGTCAGAAATTGTGAAAAACTGAGTTTAAATGTATTTGGCTAAGGTATATGTTAACTTCCGACTTCAACTGTAGGCTGGTCATCTAGGTTTGTACCTGTAGTCTTTCCATCACCGTGACGATAAAACAATGACCAATCCAGTAATTGAGTACAATGAGACAATGAGACAACAAGTTGTTAATGATGATGTGGCTCAGTTGATAGAGAGTGCATGGTGCTTGCACCGCTAGGATTGTCGATTCGGTTCCTAAAGGGGGACTAGTATGAACATGTATGCAGTTACTCTGGATATGAGTCTACTAAAATGGAAATGGAAGGAATAGACCATTTTAGTTTTCACATAGAAATAATTTGCATTTGCCAGGGCCTCCTGGGTGGCGCAGTGGTTAAGGGTGCTGTACTGCAGCGCCAGCTGTGCCATCAGAACCCCTGGGTTCGCGCCCAGGCTCTGTCGTAACCGGAAGCTCCGTGGGGCGACGCACAATTGGCCTAGCTTCGTCTGGGTTAGGGAGGGCTTGGTCGGTAGGGGTGTCCTTGTCTCATCGTGCACCAGTGACTCCTATGGTGGGCCGGGCGCAGTGCGCTAACCAAGGTGGCCAGGTACACGGTGTTTCCTCCGACACATTGGTGCAGTCAGTTGGCTTCCGGGTTGGATGCGCGCTGTGTTAAGAAGCAGTGTGGTTGGGTTGTGTATTGGAGGACGCATGACTTTCAACCTTCGTCTCTCCTGAGCCCGTATGGGAGTTGTAGCGATGAGACAAGATAGTAGCGGACTACAACAATTGGATACCACGAAATTGGGGAGAAAAAGGGGTCAAATTCAGCAACAACAAAAAAAGAAATAATTTGCATTTGCCAAAGTATTTCAAGAACACAAGTATTATCAGATTAATTGTTACAGATAATTACCAGACTCTTAAGTTTGAAATGTTTTCACAAACGTTGTGCACTTTTCTAGTCCTGTAGTAGTGGACAGATATATAGACATCTTCAGCAAATCCCCTCCAGTACCCCCCAAACTACCATTGCTATGGCTACTGGGGGGCATGTGTAGTCTTGTCGGCAGTGCTACCACTACTAGACAATGCTTCAGAAAGGTTGCTGCTATAGACCTACCACGTACTGTACGGACTAGACAATACAACACCTTAATTGATTAGCATTATGTAAGTAGACAGGGTAAGGTATAAGCAAGATATACTGAACAAAATATAAACGCAACATGTAAAGTGTTGGTGCCATTTTTCGTGTGTTGAAATAAAAGGTTCCATACACACAAAAAAAACGTATTTCTCTCAAATGTGTTTATATTCCTGTTAGTAAGCATTTCTCCTTTGCCAAGATAATCCATCAATAAGATGATTAAACAGGATGATGGTTGCATAGGTGCACCTTGTGCTGGGGGACAATAAAAGGCCACTTTAAAATGTGCAGTTTTGTCACACAACACAATGCCACAGATCTCTCAAGTTTTGAGGGAGCGTCCAATTGGCATGCTGACTGCAGTAATGTTCAACAGAGCAGTTGCCAGAGAATTGAATGTTCATTTCTCTATCATAAGCCTCCTCCAATGTAATATTAGAGGATTTCGCAGTACATTCAACCAGCCTCACCACCGCAGACCACGTGTAACCATGCCAGCCCAATACCTGCAAATCCGGCTTCTTCATCTGTGGGATCGTCTGAGGAGGGGCGAGGTGGGTGCTGAGGAGTTTTTCTGTCTGTAATTAAGCCCTTTTGTGGGGAAAAACTCATTCTGATTGGCTGGACCAGGCTCCTAAGTGGGTGGGCCTATGCCCCACTTATTTCAATTGACTGGTTTCCTGCTATGAACTGTAAGACGGTAAAATCTTTTAAATTGTTCCATGTTGAGTTTATGTTTTTGTTAAGTATAATAACAGCCCTCGCTTTCTTATAAGGCATGTGGAGTTTTCACCATATTTCTTATACCAAATCAAATCAAATTGCATTTGTCAAATACACATGGTTAGCAGATGTTAATGCGAGTGTTTGCGAAATGCTTGTGCTTCTAGTTCCGACAATGCAGTAATACCTATACAATCCTCTCAACTCCACAGTGGGTGGTCGTTGTAAATCTAAACCAATGAAATACACGTTTTTCACTTACACCACAGCGTTGATGGAGCAGCCTTGACCTCTGACCTGAGGCTGGTAACCTATGACAACGTGTCTAGGGATCTCTCTCTGACTGACCGTCAGACAGCAGTCCATCACCATCTGGCCCCGAGTCACTGAGAGAGAAGAGAAAGAGAAGGTAAAAAACATTGAACCTTCAAAATAAAAGTTTAAAACAATCAAACAGTCAGCAGATAATTCAACAACAAATAATGGATAATACTTTTTACAATAAGATTTCACTTGTAAAGGGCTTATAAAGGGGTTATTATATATTTTTTTAAATCGATTATTTGATCATATGTAAATGCATTATAAACCATTAATAAATGGTTATAAATCATTGGTAAAAACAGTTCAATAACTGGCCAAATAGTAAGCCAATAGTTATGTCCAGTTACTAACCATTTTATAACTTACAAACGCTTATAATATTGAACCCTCGTGTATCATCATGCATCCTTATTTTCAATAGTTGCACAGTTGAACAATAGTTATTTTCTCCCTTTTAGGTGTGATTTAATAGGTGCTCTGTCCCAGGAATAGAAGAGGTTGGTTTTCATGATGCGTCTACATCCAGAACACGATTCAATCATCATTCCTAATTCCTTACCAGATTATATCAACACCCTTAACCACTTCTCTGTGATAGTCCAAGTATGGTGAACGCTCTGGTGTGAAATGGCAACCGTAATATCACTGGATGGTGAAACAACGGAGGAGTCATCCTTGTTATTGATACCCAGGGCTGTTGCAGTCATGTTATTGATACCCAGGGCTGTGGCAGTCATGTTATTGATACCCAGGGCTGTGGCAGTCATGTTATTGATACCCAGGGCTGTGGCAGTCATGTTATTGATACCTAGGGCTGTGGCAGTCATGTTATTGATACCTAGGGCTGTGGCAGTCATGTTATTGATACCCAGGGCTGTGGCAGTCATGTTATTGATACCTAGGGCCGTGGCAGTCATGTTATTGATACCTAGGGCTGTGGCAGTCATGTTATTGATACCCAGGGCTGTGGCAGTCATGTTATTGATACCTAGGGCTGTGGCAGTCATGTTATTGATACCCAGGGCTGTGGCAGTCATGTTATTGATACCCAGGGCTGTGGCAGTCATGTTATTGATACCCAGGGCTGTGGCAGTCATGTTATTGATACCCAGGGCTGTGGCAGTCATGTTATTGATACCTAGGGCTGTGGCCTAGGAATCATGTTATTGACCCCACCCCCTAAGTTTTAGATGCGCTATTGTTATTGACTGTCCCACTGGATGTCTGTGGCAGTCATTTTATTGATACCTAGGGCTGTAAATGACTTAAATGTAATGTAAATGTAACCTAGGGCTGTGGCAGTCATGTTATTGATACCTAGGGCTGTGGCAGTCATGTTATTGATATCCAAGGCTGTGGCAGTCATGTTATTGATACCCAGGGCTGTGGCAGTCATGTTATTGATACCCAGGGCTGTGGCAGTCATGTTATTGATACCCAGGGCTGTGGCAGTCATGACATTTTGTCAGCCTGTGATTTTTATGCAAATAACTGCCGGTCTCATTGTGATCATTAGTTAACATAAACATGTTTAGCATCTCCTGCCTTCCACGCAGTCTACAAGCCACTGATGAGGAACCTATAGAACATCTACAGTCTACAAGCTACTGACGAGGAACCTTTAGAACATCTACAGTCTACAAGCCACTGATGAGGAACCTATAGAACATCTACAGTCTACAAGCTACTGACGAGGAACCTTTAGAACATCTACAATCTACAAGCCACTGATAAAGAACCTATAGAACATCTACAGTCTACAAGCCACTGACGAGGAACCTATAGAACATCTACAGTCTACAAGCCACTGATGAGGAACCTTTAGAACATCTACAGTCTACAAGCCACTGACGAGGAACCTATAGAACATCTACAGTCTACAAGCTACTGACGAGGAACCTTTAGAACATCTACAATCTACAAGCCACTGATGAGGAACCTATAGAACATCTACAGTCTACAAGCCACTGATAAAGAACCTATAGAACATCTACAGTCTACAAGCCACTGACGAGGAACCTTTAGAACATCTACAGTCTACAAGCCACTGATGAGAAACCTTTAGAACATTTAAAGTCTACAAGCCACTGATGAGGAACCTATAGAACAACTACAATCTACAAGTCACTGATGAGGAACCTATAGAACATCTACAGTCTACAAGTCACTGACGAGAAACCTATAGAACATCTACATTTTAAAAAGTCTAATAAATCTATTTAATATAACCTACACCTTCCCAATAAATCCATGATTTATTTTAGACAGGTCTAAAGAAACATTATATGAAGTAAAATGTAGTCTATTTCAGAAGAACAGAATAGCTACTCTGAGTTGTCCCTATGTTAGGTCCTGATCTGGCTTTGTCATATGGCTGTGGGCTACGCTAGTTCATTTAGCAGACAAGATTTGCTTAAAATTCTGTGGCATTATTTTATATTATATTATAGTAAGGATGAATACAATTGAACATAGCCGAATGAAATAGAAGGGATATTTTCCCCAAAAGACTATTCTGTGTTGGGCGTTTAACAGAAAACAGGTCCTCCTATCAGAAATGGGTAAAATCACAAAGGAAGCCAGGGGGAAAAAAGCCATATTAGTTGTGTTGTTTGCTCTATAACCTGTTCGTTCACATCCCTTGCCACCGTGAAATATAGGCCTAAGGGTCGAGACAAGAAGAAGACACATTGGCAGAATAAATTCAACCACACCTTTGTTTCATCACAAAACCAGAGAACAACATCTGTCCAGTCCACATACATGATCTACAGCACGGTCAAGCAAGTTAATGTTTCCGACATTTTCTGACTACTGAACAACTATTGATTTAGACCCACAGAGAGTTACCCCAAGTCGCAAAGAAAACAGGAGCTGCCTCCACTACTCCAGCACCATTTTAACTTCCATATTTCAACATCATTTAATCACCTACAGTATGCTTATGTAACGGATGTGAAATGCTAGCTTAGTTAGCGGTGGTGCACGCTAAATAGTGTTTCAAACGGTGACGTCACTTGCTCTGAGACCTTGAAGTAGTAGTTCCCCTTGCTCTGCAAGGGCCGCGGCTTTTGTGGAGCGATGGATAACGATGCTTCGCGGGTGACTGTTGTTGATGTGTGCAGAGAATCCCTGGTTCGCACCCAGGTTTGGGCGAGGGGACGGTCTAAAGTTATACTGTTACACTTAGTCTAATAGTGACAGCTAAGACAACTAAGATACCAAAAACAATTTAGTCCAATGAAATATAATATGCCTGCCCATGCTACTGTGCATAGCCGTGGGAAGTTGGGGTGCTGAGGTTACCTGGGCCTTTACTAGTCCTGCATTAGCTGACCAATATATTAGTGTAGTGGAGACTAAACTACTTCCTGCATTTACACAGTGCCTTTTTGTAACGGATTTCTTACTCTTCGTCTGAGGAGGAGTAAGGATCGGACCAAATTTCAGTTCCTATTGCTTCCACTAGATGGTAATATGGTCACCGTAACAAAGTGTTGAATCTTCTGTCATGTACTGTATGTAGTGATGAGTACCCAATACTGCCTTTAAGTATGTCTACACTCTTGAGTGAACTCTCAAATCATTTATAAATGATGTATAACTGCTAAAAGTGTACCTTATCCTAAAGTGACAGACCTATAAACATTTATAACTGAGTTATCAACATTTATAAGTGCTAAAAGTATACCTTATTCTAAGGTGGTAATCCACTGACCATTAACAAAAGAGTTACCAACATTTATAACTGCTGAAAATATACCTTTAAAAAAAGTGGAAACCTACTGACCATTTATTCATGAGTTAGGCCTATCAATATTTATAACTTCTAAAAATATATCTTAAAAGAAAGTGGAAATATTCTGGATGTTTATGAATGAGTTTCAAACATTTAAAACAGCATATCATCTCCTAAAACATATGAAACAAGAGTAAGAACAAAATGTAATTTAATAGAATGATACATTGGGAAAATAATCGTAATTTCAATGACTCATTGGTATAGTGAGTAGTCTAGCTAATTCAGATAAACAGGGGGATGTCTTTTTTTTCTCTCATTTTTACCATTACAAGTCGGAATAGAAATTGACAACAGCTTAACTATTTAAAATACAACATTGGGTCTCATGGTCCCCTTCTGTGTTTTCACAAGGGGAGGCAGGTATCCTAGAAGGGGAGGTAGGTTGCCTAGAAGGGGCGGCAGGTTGCCTCTAGAAGGGGCGGCAGGTTGCCTCTAGAAGGGGCGGCAGGTATCCTAGAAGGGGCGGCAGGTAGCCTAGAAGGGGCGGCAGGTATCCTAGAAGGGGCGGCAGGTATCCTAGAAGGGGCGGCAGGTTGCCTCTAGAAGGGGTGGCAGGTAGCCTAGAAGGGGAGGCAGGTATCCTAGAAGGGGCGGCAGGT
>NC_060176.1:79094110-79106610 GCF_021184085.1 Oncorhynchus gorbuscha
TACTTTCTCTGGTCAGAGGAACAACATGAATTTGTGTCTGAAAGCAGATGCGGTGTGACTCGACTTTAGCCATCAGGTGGAAGACGTTGTCCCCTCTCTCTGGTCAGTCTCACCTCTCTCTGGTCAGTCTCACCTCTCTGGTCAGTCTCACCTCTCTCTGGTCAGTCTCACCTCTCTCTGGTCAGTCTCACCTCTCTCTGGTCAGTATCACCTCTCTCTGGTCAGTCTCACCTCTCTCTGGTCAGTCTCACCTCTCTCTGGTCAGTCTCACCTCTCTCTGGTCAGTCTCACCTCTCTCTGGTCAGTATCACCTCTCTCTGGTCAGTCTCACCTCTCTCTGGTCAGTCTCACCTCTCTCTGGTCAGTCTCACCTCTCTCTGGTCAGTCTCACTGGAGGAAAGGAAGGAGAGAGCAGAGGCCGTGAGAGGCGGACGTTCTGCTGTTCTCTCCCTTCCTCCACTGAGACTAATGCAGTGTTCAAAACAATCGGGAATTTGGGGATCTCAGACTTCCGACTTCAGTGAGTTCAAGACAACTGGGAACTCTGAAAGAAATTGAGATCCGACTGGGAAAAAGTAATCCAACTCAGAATACCAAGTAGGAAACTCGGGTTAGAGCTCCAACGTTACGGCCTGAAGATCACTGACATGATTTAAACAAAAAAATGTTTAACCAGAATTCCCAGTTGTCTTGTGGCGCTCTGGGAACTCTGGGAAATATGAGGTCAAGTCATGATGTCCTTGGTCTTCAGGTTGAAAAGTCGGAGATCTACAAAGAGGCCCAAGTTCCTAACTTGGAATTCCGAGTTGGAAAAGCGATTTTTTTTCCCAGTCGGAGCTCTTAAGATTTCCGAGTTCCCAGTTGCTTTGAACGCGGCATTGAACCCACCATGCCCATCAGATGTACAGTGTATTTGATACACTGCCGATTTTGCAGGTTTTCCTACTTACAAAGCATGTAGAGGTCTGTAATTTTTCATCATAGGTACACTTCAACTGTGAGAGACGGAATCTAAAACAAAAATCCAGAAAATCACATTGTATGATTTTTAAGTAATTAATCATTCAATGTGATTTTCTGGATTTTTGTTTTAGATCAGGTAAAACTTTGACCGAAAAGTTAAGTAAACAAAAAAAAGACGGGAACCAGTTGCTGAATAATAATTAATTGAATCAACTAGATTTTTACTGTCTGTCTGTCTGTCTGTCTGTCTGTCTGTCTGTCTGTCTGTCTGTCTGTCTGTCTGTCTGTCTGTCTGTCTGTCTGTCTGTCTGTCTGTCTGTCTGTCTGTCTGTCTGTCTGTCTGTCTGTCTGTCTGTCTGTCTGTCTCTGTGAGTGTGTGCCTCGTGAGTATCTGTTTATGTGGTTGTAAAGTAATAAACCCACTAATAAAGACATATCTACATCCCGTCATGATGATTAAGTAACCAAGCCGTCCAGTAACTGAGAGGACTTACCTCGGCAGCAGCTGTAGAGGAACAGAACACAGAAGAGGATCTTGGCAATGCCCACGGTAGGCATCATGACTGGTCACCGATAACCTGAGCTGTACTGAGGGGTCTGGACTGGACTCAAGCTGTGTGTCTGAAGATATATATGTGTGTGTGTGTGTGTGTGTGTGTGTGTGTGTGAGTGAGGATGGCTTCTGGAGAAGGAAGTGTGTGAAGTGTAGATTTAGTCTGTTATTGATGCTATGTAAGTAAGGATTTCCCTGTTGTGTGATGGTTCCTACCCTGCTATTAGCTCTGCTTTGTGATTACACTACCTCCCTGTCCTTATAGGCTCTATCCAGTTTCACTTTTAGTCACACAAACTCCCCATTGGTCTTTTGGTAGTCCTCAGACTGCCCCTCCTACTGGTCATTCATCAACCCACATATATCAAATCAAATCAAATCAAATTGTATTTGTCACGTACACATGGTTAGTAGATGTTAATGCGAGTGTAACGAAATGCTTGTGCTTCTAGTTCCGACAATGCAGTAATAACCAACAAGTAATCTAACTAACAATTCCAAAACTACTACCTTATAGACACAAGTGTAAAGGGATAAAGAATATGTACATAAAGATATGAGTGAGTGATGGTACAGAGCGGCATAGGCAAGATACAGTAGATGGTATTGAGTACAGTATATACATATGAGATATATGTAAACAAAGTGGCAGAAAGTGGCTAGTGATATGTATTACATAAAGATGCAGTAGATGATATAGAGTACAGTATATACATATACATATGAGATGAATAATGTAGGGTATGTAAACATTATATTAGGTATATTGTGTGTGTGTGTGTGTGTGTGTGTGTGTGTGTGTGTGTGTGTGTGTGTGTGTGTGTGTGTGTGTGTGTGTGTGTGTGTGTGTGTGTGTGTGTGTGTTTGAGAACCTCTATGTGGTTGAATGTGATTCCTTTTATGAAATGTTTATTTTTTTTGTTTATTGTGCTGAATTATATTGTTTTTACACGCGTGTATGTTGTTTTATAATTAAAATGCGTGTGTGTTTTGAGACCTACCTTAAATATCTTCTCTTCCAACACCGAATACCACTTTTTTTAGACTAAAGATGATCTGTAGATGTTCAAACGGCCCGCTCCGCTCCTAAGCAACTTTGCGGTATTTCGTTTTTGTCACGCCTTGGTCATTGTATCTTGTGTTTTTGTTATATGTTTGGGTAGGCCAGGGTGTGCCATGGGTTTATATGTTGTATTGGGGTTTGTATTAATTGGGAGTGTGTATTATTAGGGGTGTGTCTAGTTAGGCTTGGCTGCCTGAGGCGATTCCTAATTGGAGTCAGCTGATTCTAGTTGTCTCGGATTGGGAACCGTATTTAGGTAGCCTGAGTGCACGTTGTATTTCGTGGGTGATTGTACCTGTCTCTGTGTTAGTCACCAGATAGGCTGTAATTAGTTTCACTCGTTTGTTGTTTTCGTATTTTCAGTTATTTCATGTACCGCATTATCTTCATTAAAAGTCATGAGTAACCTACACGCTGCATTTCGGTCTGACTCTCTTCAAACAGCAGACAAACTTCATTACAGAATCACCCACCATTCTCAGACCGAGCAGCGTGTGAACTGGCAGGATCTAAAGGAGGATGTTATGGACAACAGAAGCAAGGAGTATACTACGTGGGAGGAAATCGACAGGTGGGCGGCCGACCCAGAGCGAGTGCAGGAGCCCGCCTGGGATTCCCTACAGCAATGCGAAGAGGGCTATACACTGATGGAATCGAAAAGGAAAGCACGGCTACACAGAGCGAAAACCGTAGGTAACGGGGAAAGCGCAGAGAGAGAGTGGCAGAGTCAGGAGTCAGACCTGAGCCTACTCTCCCTGTTAATTGTGAGGAGCAGCAATATGAGGACTTCTGGTCTTGGGAGATGATATTAGACGGAAAAGGACCCTGGGCGCAGCCGGGAGAATATCGCCGTCCCAAGGAGGAAATAGAAGTAGCTAAAGCGGAGAGGCGCGAGTATGAGGAGGCAGCACTGCGACGCGGTTGGAAACCGGAAAGTCACCCCAAAAAATGTATTGGGGGGGGCTAAAAGGGAGAATAGTTATGCCAGGTAGGAAACCTGCGCATACTCCCTGTGCTCACCGTTGGGCTAGAGAGACCGGGCAGGCACCGTGTTATGCTATGGAGCACACGGTGTTTCCAGCGCGGGTGCAGAGCCAGCTGCGACTCATACCAGCCCTTCCTATTGGCCGGGCTAGAGTGGGCATCGAGCCAGGTAAGCTTGGGCAGGCTCGGTGCTCAAGAGCTCCAGTGCGCCTGCACGGTCCGGTCTATCCAGAGCCACCTCTACACACCAGTCCTCCGGTAGCAGCTCCCCGCACCAGGCTTCCTGTGCGTGTCCTCGCGCCAGTACCACCAGTTCCAGCACCACGCACCAGGCCTCCAGTGCGCCTCGCCTGTTTAGCGCAGCCAGAGCTTTTCTCCTCTCCTGCGCTGTTGGAGTCTCCCGCCTGTTCAGCGCAGCCAGAGCCTTTCTCCTCTCCTGCACTGTTGGAGTCTCCCGCCTGTTCAGCGCAGCCAGAGCCTTTCTCCTCTCCTGCGCTGCCGGAGTCTCCTGTCTGCCCAGCGCCGCCAGTCGGCCCAGCGTCACCAGTCTGCCAGGATCCGCCAGAAGTGCCAGTCTGCCAGGATCCGCCAGAAGTGCCAGTCTGCCAAGATCTTCTAGATCGGCCAGACAACCTTAATCATCCAGGTCCACCAGCCAGCCAGGATTTACCGGAGCCTACTACCTGCCTGAGCTTCCTCTCAGTACTGAGCTTCCTCTCAGTACTAGGCTTCCTCTCTGTACTGGGCTCCCTCTCAGTACCGGGCTTCCCCTCAGTACTGGGCTGCTTCGGTCCCGGGCTGCCCCTCTGTCCTGAGCTGCCCCTCTATCCTGAGCTGCCCCTCTGTCCCGAGCTGCCCCTCTGTCCCCAGCTGCCCCTCTGTCCCCAGCTGCCCCTCTGTCCCCAGCTGCCCCTCTGTCCCCAGCTGCCCCTCGGTCCCGAGCTGCCCCTCGGTCCCGAGCTGCCCCTCAGTTATGTGGGGATTAGGGTGAGGACTATTAGGCCATGGTCGGCGGAGAAGGTGGATTATCCTAGGACGCGAAGGGGAGGAACTAGGACATTTATGGAGTGGGGTCCACGTCCCGAGCCAGAACCGCCACCATGGACAGACGCCCACCCGGACCCTCCCTATGCTCTTGAGGTGCGTCCCGGAGTCCGCACCTTAGGGGGGGGTTCTGTCACGCCTTGGTCATTGTATCTTGTGTTTTTGTTATATGTTTGGGTAGGCCAGGGTGTGACATGGGTTTATATGTTGTATTGGGGTTTGTATTAATTGGGAGTGTGTATTATTAGGGGTGTGTCTAGTTAGGCTTGGCTGCCTGAGGCGATTCCTAATTGGAGTCAGCTGATTCTAGTTGTCTCGGATTGGGAACCGTATTTAGGTAGCCTGAGTGCGCGTTGTATTTCGTGGGTGATTGTACCTGTCTCTGTGTTAGTCACCAGATAGGCTGTAATTAGTTTCACTCGTTTGTTGTTTTCGTATTTTCAGTTATTTCATGTACCGCTATTTTCTTCATTAAAAGTCATGAGTAACCTACACGCTGCATTTGGGTCTGACTCTCTTCAAACAGCAGACGAACTTCATTACAGTTTTTTGGTGTGTAGAATTAACTTTTGGATATCAGAGCGGTGGTAATTCACCGGTATTTCCGGAATTCGATCCTTAGTTCGTACACCCTCCGCCGCCCCCCCACAAGGCAATTTAACTTATCCCAGAGGCTGCTCCAAGACTCTGCTCCAAGACTCTGCCGAGAAGAGGTATTCGGAGTGGAGTTTTAGTCCGAGTAAGGAGGCATGCACACCATCCACCACTTACAAGTACATTACTCGCTAATGTTCAGTCACTGGACAATAACGTAGACGAGCTCAGGGCGAGGATCTCCTTCAAGAGAGACATCAGGGACTGTAACATACTCTATTTCACGGAATCCTGGCTCTCTCCAAATATACTGTCCCTGTCCATACAGCCAGCTGGATTCACAACACATCATGCAGACAGAAATAAAGAACTCTCCAGGAAGAAAAAAGGCAGAGGTGTATGTTTCATGATTAACTACTCATGGTGTGATTGTGGTAATGTACAGGAAGTCCTCCCGTCCTATAGGCAGAAACTTAAACAGGAAGTACCCATGCTAAGGTCTATTCAACGCTGGTCTGACCAATCGGAATCCATGCTTCAAGATTGTTTTGGTCATGCGGACTGGGATATGTTCCGGGTTGGCTCTGGGATTAACATTGACATATACACTCGCACGGTGACTGAGTTCATCAGGAAGTGTATAGGAGATGGCAGCATTCGTACAAAACCGAAAGCGAGAACCACCTCATTTAACCATGGCAAGGTGACTGGGAATGTGGTTGTATACAAACAGTCCAGTTATTCCCTCCGTAAGGCAATCAAACAGGCACAACGTCAGTATGGAGACAAAGTGGAGTCGCAATTCATTGGCTCAGACATGAGACGTATGTGACAGGGACTCCAGACAATCACGGGTTACAAAGGGAAATCCAGCCACGCCACGGACACTGACGTCCTGCTCCTGCAAAACACCAGTCTCTACGTCAACAGTAAAGAGGCGACTCCGGGATGCTGGCCTTCCAGGCAGAGCTGCAACGAAAAAGCCATATCTCAGACGGGCCAATAAAAAGAAAAGTTTAAGATGGGCAAAAAAACACAGACACTGGACAGAGGAACTCTGCCTAAGAAAGCCAGCATCCTGGAGTCGCTCTTCACTGTTGACGTTGAGACTGGTGTTTTGCGAGTACTATTTAATGAAGCTGCCAGTTGAGGACTTGTGAGGCGTCTATTTCTCAAACTAGACACTCTAGTGGACTTGTCCTCTTGCTTTGTGCAGCAGGACCACTCCTCTTTCTATTCCGGTTAGAGCCAGTTTGCGCTTTTCTGTGAAGGGAGTAGAACACGGCATTGTACAAGATCGTAATTTTCTTGGCAATTTCTTGCATGGAATAATAGCCTTCATTTCTCAGAACAAGAATAGACTGACAAGTTTCAGAAGAAAGGTCTTTGTTTATGGCCACTTTGAGCCTGTAATCGAAACTACAAATGCTGATCCTCAAGATACTCAACTAGTCTAAAGAAGGCCAGTTGTAGGCTTCAATAATCAGCACAACTGTTTTCAGCTGTGCTAGCATAATTGCAAAATGATTTTCTAATGATCAATTAGCCTTTTAAAATTATAAACTTGGATTAGCTAACACAACGTGCCATTGAAACACAGGAGTGATGGTTGCTGATAATAGGCCTGTGTACGCCTATGTAGATATTCCATAGAGAACATGCCATTTCCATCTACAGTAGTCATTTACAACATTAACAATGTCTACACTGTATTTCCAATCAATTTGATGTTATTTTAATGGACAAAAAATGTGCTTTTCTTTCTAAAACAAGTACATTTCTAAGTGACCCTGTCACGCCCTGACCTTAGAGATCCTGTTCATGTCTCTATTTTGATTTGGTCAGGGTGTGATTTGGGGTGTGGGTATTCAATGTTCTATTATTTGTATTTCTATGGTAAGGTTCTCAATCAGGGACAGCTGTCTATCGTTGTCTCTGATTGAGAACCATAGCTAAGGTAGCCCTTTATCCCACTTGTCTTTGTGGGAAGTTTTCTTTGTTTGTTGGCACTATAACCTTTTTTTTTTTTTTTTTCACCTTTATTTAACCAGGTAGGCTAGTTGAGAACAAGTTCTCATTTGCAACTGCGACCTGGCCAAGATAAAGCATAGCAGTGTGAACAGACAACACAGAGTTACACATGGAATAAACAATTAACAAGTCAATAACACAGTAGAAAAAAATGGGCAGTCTATATACAATGTGTGCAAAAGGCATGAGGAGGTAGGGGAATAATACAATTTTGCAGATTAACACTGGAGTGATAAATGATCAGATGGTCATGTACAGGTAGAGATATTGGTGTGCAAAAGAGCAGAAAAATAAATAAATAAAAACAGTATAAAAAACAGTATGGGAATGAGGTAGGTGAAAATGGGTGGGCTATTTTTCTATAGACTATGTACAGCTGCAGCGATCGGTTAGCTGCTCGGATAGCTGATGTTTGAAGTTGGTGAGGGAGATAAAAGTCTCACGGTTGTTTTGGATTGTTTATGCCTGCGTCATATAAATCAGAACCCCAAAATGTAATCTTGTTTTAATTATAAACAAACCCTGTATAACTTTAAAACATGGTTACAACTATAATGTTTGATCTCATGGATGGTCAGTCCTTCCATCCAAAGCTCTGTGTAGAAATATGAGAGTGGCCCCATCCCTCAGCTGTTTGTGCCAAATGAAGAGGCACGGTGAACGTTTTGTTGATTTTTAGAATTGTAAATTGTCCCTTTAAGTGTTATGAGAGTCAATAAAACCACAGGTTACTCTCTAACAGAGTTAGGTTTCATTTTCTCCTCCCTCAGTGTTTCTTGGAAGTGGAAGTGGTTTCTCTACTACTGGAATGATTTGGGTAATTCCCCAGACTCCAGGATTCCACACTTTTGATTGGATAAGCTGAAGCAGAAGGACGTCCTTTGCGAACAGAGTTTGGCACATTCGCAGACAGTGTCGGGAAATGACTGCAGGTGTCCAGGCTGTATGTCAAATGTTGGAGGGATTGAACATAAGGAAACTTGCACCGTGTCTAAGTCATTGGCTCTTCATCAATTAATCTTTCTGCAATCCCTTGCATCATCTCTCCTCGTGTCCTTCTCGAAACACAGAGAGGGGGGGGGGGGGGGGGGGGGGGGGCGCTTGGACTTTCTTTTCCAATGTGGTTGAGAGAAAGGCGAGGAGATAGGATGTGTGGGTAATCACAGGAAAATGTATTGAGAAAGGGTCGTGGTGTTGGGGTCACAGCATCTCCCTAGTGCACCCTGGGTAACACAACAGGATGGAGGACCTCTGACCTAGGCCTCTTGGGGTCATTTCCCTAGATTTACTTGAAATGAAGTGTGTGCGTGTGTTCGTTCTAGGGGCAGCAACATGCTCCTGCCTCATGTAGCTGCCCCTGGGGTAGTTACTATAGTAGATACTACTGATTCTGCTGTCCCTGGGGTAGTTACTATAGCAGATACTACTGATTCTGCTGCCCCTGGGGTAATTACTATAGCAGATACTACTGATTCTGCTGCCCCTGGGGTAATTACTATAGCAGATACTACTGATTCTGCTGTCCCTGGGGTAATTACTATAGCAGATACTACTGATTCTGCTGTCCCTGGGGTAATTACTATAGCAGATACTACTGATTCTGCTGCCCCTGGGGTAGTTACTATAGCAGATTGTTACGAATCCCTTTTGGCCCGACAGTCTAGGGGGGATGGTAATGAGACCCGTAACATAACTCATGCAAATTATTATTGTGACAAAGTAAGTGTGCACGAAATAACCACGACAACAGAAATCTACCGTCAAACTCTAGGTTTATTTATAAACACACGGTAATGGGGAGAGCAGGAAAAGGGGCTGAGCTGGACCCAAGGAAAGAAACAATAAGTATTCAAAAACACCCCTAAGCTAGACTAGCCTACTTTAACAACAGCTAACTAACAACCAAAAATACAGTGGGTGGTCCGCCCAGTTCTAACTAGTGTATTTAACAAAGTTCACCTACGGGTAGTGTATGCCCATGGGCGACTTGTCTTGGTTTCCCCCTTTTCCCACCAGCAACAAACAAACACCATAACCAAAAACAATACTCACAGGTGATGAAAGTGCTATGGAGGTGCTTAAACAAAAGAGAGGTTAAGACACAAAGCGAGAGTGAAACACAGAGACCTACAGACATGGCATTTACAGAGAGATTGAGCTCTAGAACAAACAAATGATGGGGTTTTTAAACCATGGGGAAGGAATTGTGATAGGGTAGGAAATAGGAGGAGGTGTGTCTTCTGATTGATGATTGATTGTTGACTGATTGGGGAGTGATGGTTTTCACCTGTGAGGGGAGAAGGAGAGAAAAGAAACACACACAGGATACACACACACACAGGATAACTGTATCCGTAACACAGATACTACTGATTCTGCTGCCCCTGGGGTAATTACTATAGCAGATACTACTGATTCTGCTGTCCCTGGGGTAATTACTATAGCAGAGACTACTGATTCTGCTGCCCCTGGGGTAATTACTATAGCAGATACTACTGATTCTGCTGCCCCTGGGGTAATTACTATAGCAGATACTACTGATTCTGCTGCCCCTGGGGTAATTACTATAGCAGATACTACTGATTCTGCTGCCCCTGGGGTAATTACTATAGAAGAGACTACTGATTCTGCTGCCCCTGGGGTAGTTACTATAGCAGATACTACTGATTCTGCTGCCCCTGGGGTAGTTACTATAGCAGATACTACTGATTCTGCTGCACCTGGGGTAATTACTATAGCAGAGACGACTGATTCTGCTGCCCCTGGGGTAGTTACTATAGCAGATACTACTGATTCTGCTGCCCCTGGGGTAATTACTATAGCAGATACTACTGATTCTGCTGCCCCTGGGGTAATTACTATAGCAGATACTACTGATTCTGCTGCCCCTGGGGTAATTACTATAGCAGATACTACTGATTCTGCTGCCCCTGGGGTAATTACTATAGCAGATACTACTGATTCTGCTGCCCCTGGGGTAATTACTATAGCAGATACTACTGATTCTGCTGTCCCTGGGGTAATTACTATAGCAGAGACTACTGATTCTGCTGCCCCTGGGGTAATTACTATAGCAGATACTACTGATTCTGCTGCCCCTGGGGTAATTACTATAGCAGATACTACTGATTCTGCTGCCCCTGGGGTAATTACTATAGCAGATACTACTGATTCTGCTGCCCCTGGGGTAATTACTATAGAAGAGACTACTGATTCTGCTGCCCCTGGGGTAGTTACTATAGCAGATACTACTGATTCTGCTGCCCCTGGGGTAGTTACTATAGCAGATACTACTGATTCTGCTGCACCTGGGGTAATTACTATAGCAGAGACGACTGATTCTGCTGCCCCTGGGGTAGTTACTATAGCAGATACTACTGATTCTGCTGCCCCTGGGGTAATTACTATAGCAGATACTACTGATTCTGCTGCCCCTGGGGTAATTACTATAGCAGATACTACTGATTCTGCTGCCCCTGGGGTAATTACTATAGCAGATACTACTGATTCTGCTGCCCCTGGGGTAATTACTATAGCAGATACTACTGATTCTGCTGCCCCTGGGGTAATTACTATAGCAGATACTACTGATTCTGCTGCCCCTGGGGTAGTTACTATAGCAGATACTACTGATTCTGCTGCCCCTGGGGTAGTTACTATAGCAGATACTACTGATTCTGCTGCACCTGGGGTAATTACTATAGCAGAGACGACTGATTCTGCTGCCCCTGGGGTAGTTACTATAGCAGATACTACTGATTCTGCTGCCCCTGGGGTAATTACTATAGCAGATACTACTGATTCTGCTGCCCCTGGGGTAATTACTATAGCAGATACTACTGATTCTGCTGCCCCTGGGGTAATTACTATAGCAGATACTACTGATTCTGCTGCCCCTGGGGTAATTACTATAGCAGATACTACTGATTCTGCTGCCCCTGGGGTAATTACTATAGCAGATACTACTGATTCTGCTGCCCCTGGGGTAATTACTATAGCAGATACTACTGATTCTGCTGCCCCTGGGGTAATTACTATAGCAGATACTACTGATTCTGCTGCCCCTGGGGTAATTACTATAGCAGAGACTACTGATTCTGCTGCCCCTGGGGTATTTACTATAGCAGATACTACTGATTCTGCTGCCCCTGGGGTAGTTACTATAGCAGAGACTACTGATTCTGCTGCCCCTGGGGTAATTACTATAGCAGATACTACTGATTCTGCTGCCCCTGGGGTAATTACTATAGCAGATACTACTGATTCTGCTGCCCCTGGGGTAATTACTATAGCAGAGACTACTGATTCTGCTGCCCCTGGGGTAGTTACTATAGCAGATACTACTGATTCTGCTGCCCCTGGGGTAATTACTATAGCAGAGACTACTGATTCTGCTGCCCCTGGGGTAGTTATTATTGAATAACAGACATTACCATAGCAGCTTCATGTACTCCAATTGTTTTCTCACCTGTAATATATAAAACCTGCATTTAACACCTGTAATATTTAAAACCTACATTTCACACCTGTAATATATAAATCCTGCATTTCACACCTTAAAGGTGTGGAACATAAAGGATAAACGGTCCCAGAAGTACATTTTTCATGCTTGTCTCTTTTAAAATGGTTTATAATGTTTCTAGTAAACCATATAAAGATTCAAATACCAAGATAAACAACGTTCTAAAAATTGTTTGTTTGGTCTTATTGGACAATATGTCAGGAAAGACTGTGTGATAAATTATTAAAATGTGTTATGATTGTCCCAATAAAGTTGGACAATTCAAACATTTTGGTTAGAATCATGTCTCAGATAACAAACATTTTACAGAAAACGATATTTTATTGGAAATATTAATTTGAAATATACATTTTCATGACAGCTGACATTCACATCAACATTTTCTCTAATCCACCCACCAAACCATATTAACAAATTGTACAACTTGAATATAACATTTTACCAAACCAATCTAACACATCTCTAAAAATATTGATGGGAAATGGTTTTGCTATGATATGAATTTACAGTATGCACTATTCACAAGGGTTTCTTGTACAGTATTTTGTAAAAACGATTTGGTCTGCTACAGTATCTAGGACGACTCTTCAGTTAAAAAAGGTTGAAATGAATGTCTCCTCCACTCCTCCACGTCTCCTCTCCTGGTCTTACTCTGCTGTGGTCATCATGTGAGGGAGACAGACACCAGAGAGGACAGATATTAAAATAGAGAATCTTGAAATGTTGAGATGTGAGTAAAACAAAAA
>NC_060176.1:79109110-79156610 GCF_021184085.1 Oncorhynchus gorbuscha
TTTCTCTCTCTCCCTCCTTCTCTCTCTCTCTCTCTCTCCCTCCATCTCTCTCTCCTTCCTCCTCTCTCCCTCCTTCTCTCTCTCCCTCCTCTCTCTCTCCCTCCTTCTCTCTCTCTCTCTCACTCCTTCTCTCTCTCTCCCTCCTCTCTCTCTCCCTCCTTCTCTCTCTCTCTCTCACTCCTTCTCTCTCTCTCTCTCTCTCTCTCTCTCTCTCTCTCTCTCTCTCTCTCTCTCTCTCTCTCTCCTCCTCCTTCCTCTCTCTCTCCTTATTTCACTCTATCTCCCACCATTCTTCCTTCTCTGTCTTTCTCTCTATTTCCTTGTCTGTCTCGCCCACCTCTGTAACGGTGGCAGATCATTGGAGCTTACGGTATCTGTTTTTTTTCTTATCAAATGAGATGTTCAATTATCCATGCAAGGTTGTGTGTGCCCTCAGGCTGTTTATCTCCAAATGCCAGTCATTGAAGATAGAGGTCTGTCTTTCTTCGACTGAAACTCCCCGGTCGGTTGACTACAGAGGAACAGAGAGGGCAAGTGATGCAACATTCCAACGAAGAGTGTGGGATAAAATTCATTTGCAGTAGAACTTCCTGTCTGTAGCTTTTTTTGGCATACATTTTTAAGTGAAATATCTGAGTCTCGGCACAATTCTGTTACTGTGGAATGGCCCGTATGAGAGCTATGAGGGCCTTAACAGTAATAGTGTCAACATGCTTTGAACATACTGGAAAACCCCTCCATGGTATCAGGAAGTTACAAATGACAGCTGTTCATCGCAGGGTCAAGTGCACGGAGGTCATTGGCTTGGAGTCCTTGTTGTCCACAGGAATAGTCAGTCAAAGAGGAAGAAATTTACCAAGAGAACTTTCTCTCATTTCCTTATCTATTAAGACTCATAACATGTCATTTTAGTGGACACTACAGATTGGAAAGCTGCCGCGGTCATCCCCCATGGGGCATGTTTGGGCCAATCTTCAGCACAGGAACATGGGGCGTGTTAAGCGTTGCAGTAGTAACCGGAAGGTTGCAAGTTCAAATCCCCGAGCTGACAAGGTACAAATCTGTCGTTCTGCCCCTGAACAGGCAGTTAACCCACTGTTCCTAGGCAGTCATTGAAAATAAGAATTTGTTCTTAACTGACTTGCCAAGTTAAATAAAGGTTAAATAAATAAATAAATAAATAAATAAAACAGGCAGAGACTAA
Source organism: Oncorhynchus gorbuscha (assembly GCF_021184085.1). Classification (NCBI taxonomy): domain Eukaryota; kingdom Metazoa; phylum Chordata; class Actinopteri; order Salmoniformes; family Salmonidae; genus Oncorhynchus; species Oncorhynchus gorbuscha. Next base: position 79,110,315 of record NC_060176.1, read on the forward strand.
ACAAAAGGACATGATAAATAATAATCCCATAGCCACAGGGGTTTTTGAAGCTTCACGTGAGAATGACAAACGAATGCAGGGATGTCTGACCTAAATTGTAGAGAGGTTGTAACAGATTTGACACGTGAAGTGAGATGGTAGAACACAGACAGTGATGTTGCTGAATGATCTGCTGGTTATGAACCATAGTAAACATAACATTAGACAGGAAGTCGGGATTGCATTAAGTAAACATTTGGGTGTGGTGGTGAAGGTGATGAGGTTTAATTACTGTATGTACACACACACACACACACACACACACACACACACACACACACACACACACACACACACACACACACACACACACACACACACACACACACACACACACACACACACACACACACACACACACACACACACACAAATAGACACACACACACACACACACACACACACACACACACACACACACACACACACACACACACACACACACACACACACACACACACACACACACACACACACACACACACACACACACACATAAACACAACACAAACACACACAAACACAAATACACACACACACACACACACACAAAAACAAACAGACACACAAATACACACACAGAAGCACACAAACACACACACAAACACAACACACAAACACAAACACTCAAAGCAGAATGGCTCACAGCTTTCACATGGTTCTTCATTAGAGGTTCTTGGGGGGATGGGGGGGTGGGTCGAGGTGAGTAGGGGGAATTATTTAGTAAGATACTCTTTGAAGAGTTTTCAGGTGCTTTTTGAAGATGGGCTGTGACACTGCTGTCCTAGGGGGGATGTATATGTTGAGGATACTGCCTTCCTGAGACCAGGTACAGTTGCTCTCCAACCAGAAAAGCTTTTTTTGGTCAGTGGTATTGACGGTGCTTCTTGTTGTGGTGCTCCTCTCTGGGCAGAATTGCCACTCTCTCGTATACAGGGAAAGTATTCATACCCCTTTACTTTTTCAACATTCAATGGATTGGACATGATTTGTAAAGGCACACAACTGTCTATATAAGGTCCCACAGATGACAGTGCATGTCAGAGCAAAAACCAAGCCATGAGGTCGAAAGAATTGTCTGTAGAGCTCCGAGGCAGGATTGTGTCGAGGCACAGCTCTGGGGAAGGGCACCAAAACACTTTTGCAGTAGGTCCCCAAGAACACAGTGGCCTTGATCATTCTTAAATGGAAAAAGATTGGAACCACCAAGACTCTTCCTAGAGCTGGCCGCCCGGCCAAACTGGGAAATCGGGGAAGAAGGGCCTTGGTCAGGGAGGTGACCATCTCCTCTGTGGAGATGGGAAAAATATCCAGAAGGACAACCCTCTCAGCATTCCACCAACCGGGCCTTTATGGTATAGTGGCCAGACGGAAGTCACTCCTCAGTAAAAGGCACATGACAGCCTGTTTGGATTTTGCCAAAAGGTACCTACAGGACTCTCAGAAACAAGATTCTCTGGTCTGATGAAACCAAGATTGAACTCTTTGGCATGAATGACAAACGTCCCATCTGGAGGAATCCTGGTAGCATCCCTACTTGCCTGAGCGGCCCCCAGCTTCTCCTTCACCCAAATCCAGATCGCAGATGTTCTGAAAGAGCTGCAAAACCTGGACCCGTACAAATCAGCTGGGCTAGACATTCTGGACCCTCTCTTCCTAAAATTATCCACCGCCATTGTTGCAACCCCTATTACCAGTCTGTTCAACCTCTCTTTCGTTTCGTCCGAGATCCTTAAAGATTGGAAAGCTGCTGCGGTCATCCCCCTCTTCAAAGGGGGTGACACTCTAGACCCAAACTGTTACAGACCTATATCCATCCTGCCCTGCCTTTCTAAAGTCTTTGAAAGCCAAGTTAACAAACAGATCACTGACCATTTCGAATCCCACCGTACCTTCGCCGCTCTGCAATCTGGTTTCCGAGCTGGTCACGGGTGCACCTCAGTCACGCTCAAGGTACTAAACGATATCATAACCACCATCGATAAAAGACAGTACTGTGCAGCCGTCTTCATCGACCTGGCCAAGGCTTTCGACTCTGTCAATCACCGTATTCTTATCGGCAGACTCAATAGCCTTGATTTCTCAAATGACTGCCTTGCCTGGTTCACCAACTACTTCGCAGACAGAGTTCAGTGTGTAAAATCAGAGAGCCTGTTGTCCGGACCTCTGGCAGTATCTATGGGGGTACCACAGGGTTAAATTGTTGGACTGACTCTTTTCTCTGTATATATCAACAATGTCACTATTGCTGCGGGTGATTCCCTGATCCACCATTCTGTATACATCTGGACCTTCTTTGGACACTGTGTTAACTAACCTCCAAACGAGCTTCAATGCCATACAACACTCCTTCCGTGGCCTCCAACTGCTCTTAAACGCAAGTAAAACCAAATGCATGCTTTTCAACCGTTCGCTGCCGACACGCGCAGGCCCAACTAGCATCACTACTCTGGACGATTCTGACTTAGAATATGTGGACAATTACGGCGATGTCATCTTGTCATCTACAAAGTAGCTTCCAATACTCTACTCAGCAAATTGGATGTAGTCTATCACAGTGCCATCCGTTTTGTTACCAAAGCGCCTTATACCACCCACCACTGTGACCTGTATGCTCTAGTCGGCTGGCCCTCGCTACATATTTGTCGCCAGGCCTACTGGCTCCAGGTCATCTATAAGTCTATGCTAGGTAAAGCTCCGCCTTATCTTAGCTCACTGGTCATGATAACAACACCTACACATAGCACGTGCTACAGCAGGTATATCTCACTGGTCATCCCCAAAGCCAACACCTCCTTTGGCCGCCTTTCCTTCTAGTTCTCTGCTGCCAGTGACTGTAATGAATTGCAAAAATCGCTGAAGCTGGAGACTTACATTTCCCTCACTAACTTTAAACATCAGCTGCCAGGTGCTTCAACAAAGTACTGAGTAAAGAGTCTGAATACTTACATAAATGTGATGTTTCCGGGGGGGGTTTATACATAAATTTGCAATCATTTCTAGAAACATGTTTTTGCTTTGTCATTATGGGGTTTTGTGTTTAGATTGATGAGGGGGGAAATATATATACTTTACTTTACATTATATTGTGTATTTGTGTGATAAGGTATAATAGGAAAACAGCATATAGTTCTTTATTTTTAAATATCACTTTAAGCTGTTTCCCAAGAAACAGGTGTAAATGTAGAATAGAAGTGCACCAAACCTATCCTTGATAAAGATTTTCATTGATAGTGTCTGTCTATCTGTCTGTCTGCTTGTCTGTCTATAAGCCTGCCTGCCTCTGTCTGTCTGTCTGCCTGCCTCTGTCTGTCTGTCTGTCTGTCTGTCTGTCTGTCTGTCTGTCTGTCTGTCTGTCTGTCTGTCTGTCTGTCTGTCTGTCTGTCTGTCTGTCTGTCTGTCTGTCTGTCTGTCTGTCTGTCCTCCTACCTGTCTGTCTGTCTGTTTGTCTGTCTATTGGCCTGCTCACCTGTCTGTCTGCCCTCCTATCTATCTATCTATCTATCTATCTATCTATCTATCTATCTATCTATCTACCTGTCTGTCTGTCTGCCTGTCCGCTTGTCTGTCTATTGGCCTGCTCGCCTGTCTGTCTGCCCTCCTATCTATCTATCTATCTATCTATCTATCTATCTATCTATCTATCTATCTATCTATCTATCCATCCATCCATCCATCCATCCATCCATTCATCCATCCATCCATTCATCTGTCTGACTGTCATGTTTTTACCCCCTGTATTGACAGCACATTCACCACATTCAATTCTAATAGGAGAGAGATGGAGAGTACATAATCCTGAGCCAAGCCACTTCAAATTCCCCTCTGACTGTTTTATGGCGGGAATCGCTAACTACTTCAGTCTAAAATTATTCTCTAAACAAGGCCAAGGAAAATTCTCATTGTCCTCTTTTATTTAAAACGCCAACCATAAACATCCAAAGAAACAAACATGCCACGCACGGTCCCAAACACACAGCCAGTCTCTGTGCAGAAATCCCCTCCGGTGGCAATGAGGGTCTTGTGTCTTCTTATCTTATCGGTATGCCAGACTTGCCCACTGTTTATGGAAGTAGAAAGTCTGTTATCACCCCTTTACTGGCATCAACAGACACAGATACCAGACCTGGTTCAAAAACATGATGTGAAATCTAGAATTAGAATCCACTGCAGTCATTCTGATTCTATGCCTCTCACTGCAACCTCTTTGACCTAGAAAGTGTACTCTCTCTCCATCTCTCTCTACTCTCTCTCTCCATCTCTGTCTTCTGTAGAATTCTGAGATTGCCTTGATGATGAAATAATGTGTCTAGGACAGTGGTGGGCAACTGGCGGCCCTTTTTGTTTTGTTTTTAGGAACTCAGTCGGGGTATCAATTTACTCTTGAGTTAGAATAATCAAATATACCATTTCGAAATTTGGTTGTGCATCAAATCACTGTCACTCAATTTGCCCATGTCAGCTACATGACTAACTGTTTGGAAAAGTTAGTCTAGCGCCAGATATCTAAACTTGTAGCAAGCATGGTCAAATTACTGACCGGGATGGGGCCCATAGATCATCACTTATCATATTAAAAACATTTGCCTCCAACCTATGGCAAAATGTGAAGAATATCAGGAAATCAGCAATTGTGACTCAATCAATAGATTTTATTGTCCCAGGAAGGGCCATTCTTATGCAGTGTAAAATGACACGGGCCATTTTGAATGGAATTATTGAGTCTCAGAGGCAGACATGGCTGATGAAGTAAGATGGAGACAGAGAGGTGAAATCTCTCTGGCGTTTTTATGCAGAAATCACTCTTGTTTTCTATCATTGTTTATGTCTGTTTTTTTTTTACCGGTACACTTCCAGTAAACTGCTGCTCGTCATGCTCGGGCTAGTCCCAACCGAGGAATGCTTCCCGAGGCGGGAAAGAGAAAGTATCAACTGGTGCCAAACTGTCATCACATCACAAAGCAAACTATTTGTTACTATTGTTTATCGTACCGCGATCCTATTGGTGGTCCTCAGCACAGGCTGTTTATATGCCACTGTCATGATAAGAGTAAAAAAAAACATGTTCAAAAAAAATGTATAATAGTATTTTTATATTATACTCAACAGAAAGGTTTTGTGTTTGTTGCGCAAGGCTGTGTATAATGAATCGGATGAGTGATGACACGTTTATGATATCGCTGCAGGGCAACGGAGAAGAGGACTGTTTTGTCTTGTGTAAACCTGTGATCATACAATAGTCAGCACTGGTGGAGAAAGTACCCAATTGTCATACTTGAGTAAAAGTAAAGATACCTTTTAAATATAGAAAGTTCCTCAAGTAAAAGAGAGTCACCCAGTAAAATACGACTTGAAGTAAAAGTCTAAAGGTATTTGTTTTTAAATGTACTCAAGTATCAAAAGTAAAACGTATTTTAAAATTCCTTATATTAAGCAAAACAGGCGGCACCATTTTCTTGTTTTTTAAATATTTACGGATATCAAGTGTCACACTCCGACACTCGGACATGATTTACAAACTAAGCATTTGTGTTTAGTAAGTCTGCCAGATCAGAGGCAGTAGATGACCAGGAATGTTCTCTTGATAAGTGTGTGAATTATACAATTTTCCTGTCTTGCATAGCATTCAAAATGTAACGAGTACGTTTAGGTGTCAGAGAAAATGTATGGGGTAAAAAATGTTATTATTTTCTTTAAGGAATGTTGGGTAGTAAAAGTAAAAGTTGTCAAAAATAGAAATTAAGTTCAGATACCCCCCAAAAAGGCAACTTAAGTAGTACTTGAAAGTATTTTTTACTTAAGTACTTTATACCACTGCCGCCTTTGCACCAACATTGAGGTCGGTATTTTTTTGTGGCTTGCAAAGGGGCGACATAAAAATCCATACTTCACACACTGGGTGTGTAACAGTATAATTTTAGACCGTCCCCTCGCCCATTCCCGGGCGCGAACCAGAGACCCTCTGCACACATCAACAACAGTCACCCTCGAAGCATCGTTACCCATCGCTGCACAAAACCCGCGGCCCTTGCAGAGCAAGGGGAACCACTACTTCAAGGTCTCAGAGCAAGTGACGTCACCGATTGAAACGCTATTTAGCGCGCACCACCGCTAACTAAGCTAGCCGTTTCACATCCGTTACAGGTGCATCTTAATTCGCAACCCTCTCCCAACGTATGCACTGGCGCACTCCCTCAGACACTTTTGCTTACAACAGGAAAATGCTTGCAATCCATGACAGGCAGTGATAGAGGGGTGTAGAATCTGAATTTAGCCTAAGACCCCAGTACAATTATTATTGCAGTAGTATGGGGACCACTGCTGCCATCTAGCGGTTAAAAAAAAAAGCAGCTCCTATATAAGTTTGGGGAGTTGTCGCTTGTACTTTAAAACACTAGAGCAATATTTAGTGGTCATTCATTGTGTTCTAATACCAGATAGTGGATGGAGGTGGCTTTTTTAATTTATTTACTTTACCTTTATTTAACCAGGCAAGTCAGTTAAGAACATATTCTTATTTTCAATGACGGCCTGGGAACAGTGGGTTAACTGCCTGTTCAGGGGCAGAACGTCAGGTCGGAGGTTTGAACTCGCAACCTTCCAGTTACTAGTCCAACGCTCTAACCACTAGGCTACGCTGCCGCCTGTTGAGTGATTTGATTTTAAACTAAGGGAAAGGGGGATACCTAGTCAGTTGTACAACTGAATGCGTTCAACTGAAATGTAACCCAACCCCTCTGAATCAGAGAGGTGCGGGGAACTGCCATAATCGACATTATAACGTCTTCGGCGCTCGGGGAACAGTAAGAGCAGCATCGGGTGGTTGTGATAGCACAACACAGTTATTGTTTACAAGAGAACTTGACTTGTTCTATTCTATTCAGAGGGGTAGAAAGGAAATATTTAATTCATTGACAAAACACTCGCTAGTGGCTAGTTTACAATGGTCGGCCCATTGGCTCCGCTACGGGTTGAACAAACAGTCAGACAACTACAGCCATCTCAAACAAATGATCTCTTTGAATATATCCTATTTCCATAAACATAATTTGAGATGCCTGTATTTATCTGTCACATTCAAATGTCACTCACACACACACACACACACACACACACACACACACACACACACACACACACACACACACACACACACACACACACACACACACACACACACACACACACACACACACACACACACACACACACACACACACACACACACACACACACAATGAATTATGTGGGGCCGCAGGTAGGCTAGTAGTTAGTTAACCCACTGTTCCTAGACCAGTTAACCCACTGTTCCTAGGCCGTCATTGTAATTAAGAATTTGTTCTTAACTGACTTGCCTAGTTACATTTAAAAAATGTCTGAACCGGACACACCTTTTTCATTTAAACTGTAACGACCCTGGGTTTCTAAGCGCGGATATCGACTCTTTGCTTTTGCGGCACAGTCGATAGCGCGCCGGACCTCGGGCTCGAAGGTCGAGGGTTCGAGACCTGCTCCATGCCTGTTTCATTACAATACTACAAATACAAGTCCAGGGAATGAATATGCTTAATTGGTATCGTAGCCAACGGGAGAGTTTTGAGCTGTTTATATGGGCTACGCTGCAGTGTACAATAAGGGTATTTTCAGAATCAAGGCTTTTGACTAATCAATGCATAAGCCAGACAATAAATGAAACATTTCTGGTAGCTTCTAAAACCTTTGTTGGTTTAAATGTTTACAAATTTGCCATCAACAACAGAAAAAAAAGTGGACTGGCCTCTTTAGTATTCTAAAATGAGTCATATAAAACACGATAAAGAGAATCAACATTTTGGGGGTCATTTGTCCCATACTTCTTTTATTGCCTTTTTGGAACTGCGACCCCAAGACGAGTCGCCGCGTTGTATTCTGGGAACACACAGTAGATGCAAGATGGCGGCGAGCAGGAGACTACACAAGGTAAATATCATGATAACTCTATTTTCATACATCTAATCCATCATTTATTTATTTTTTAAAGTCAAAATGGTCTATCTAAGGGCTTGGTCATTATTCAGTACGACTCAGTCACGATATCTTATTGTTGTCCTAAATTGTATTTGATCCAGAAGTGTTTGGAAGTCCCGCTAAAGGCGAGAAGACAGTCTCTTTCACAAACTAGGCCAGCGAGCATAAGACCGGTTAGGAAAGCACCGGCAGGGCCAGAGAAGATTGAGAGACCGGGAACAGCAGGGAAACTAGTCTGCGACGTTGCTTGCTCATGTTTAGTATTGACACCAATCTCCGGAAAATGTACAAACAACATTTACACCGATCAATGTCTGTGTATCATCATAACCGTGCGATGGCTACTGTCGTAAGACTAGTTAACCACTTCCTTTACGGAGCTGTCCTGGTTTTTTTTATGGCTCCTGGTTTTAGATTAGCTTTATTAGTAGTTACCCAACTAACTAAATGGGGAAATTATATTTCGCATTATTTGTGACTCACACGATGCACAACCTCATTGTCCCGATGTTTTAAAGGGTTAAAAACTGACATTGAAACCGATCAATTTATGTTTTATCACAAAGCTTGTGATGGCTAGAAATACCGTGAGTTATTTCCGTAACAGATCTGTCTACGCTGTTTGCTACTTTAGGTTAACGAGTAGCTACCCAACATTGCCTCACCTACATGGGAAAGAGGATGTTTCGCCTTATTTTGTGACTCAACACGAAGCACAACCTCACTGTCCCGTTGTTTTTTAAAGGGTTATCAAGGGCTCGGTCATCATTCAGTACAACTACAGTACACTATCTTATTATCGTCCTAAACTGCACCATGACGTGAGTCAAATTATTCAAGTTACCTGGTTTATATATGCGACGTATCCAGAGCTTAGTTAACTAGCAAACAGTAACCATTTAAATCAACTGCCAAAGAAAATGCAATCATCTTGGTTTTTGTAACCGCCTGGGTACCACTCTAGTTGTATGTATATAGATAGATAGATATATATATGGATAGATAGAAAGCCAGCTATGGCTCTATCTATCTATCTATCAAGATACACGACGTCATTGTAGAAGACTCATGTCATGGTGCAGTTAATTATTTCATGAGCTCATCTTGGTTTGCAGCAGGAAACAAAACCTACATTCATACACTATTATTAGATATTTAAAAAATGTTTTTGTATCTAATGAACAATCAGCCGCTAGCTAAATGAATTCTGTGGACCAAACAAAACATTCATTATTAGTATGTTGTCTGGCCAGACAGTAACATGACAAGCACACAATTGTCTGTCTGAGTTTCAGTTTTGTTTACAATTACAAGACATGTCAATATCAGATGAGCTGTCATTGACTGACATAGATGCCTCACAAGCAGCCACCTCTGTTTGATCTATTTATTTTATCTATTTATCTCTATGTATTACTTGATTGACATCAGACTCATTGTAGGGATTTCGGAGGGTTACTCGGCCACAATCTTTGGAAGGATTGTACATTACCATCAACAGAGTCGTTGGAGGAGCCTTAACATACCATGATGTTTCTCTCTCCTCTTTCAGGAACTTGAAGAGATTCGCAAGTCTGGAATGAAAAACTTCCGAAACATTCAAGTGGATGAATCCAACATACTGACCTGGCAAGGTCTCATTGTCCCTGTAAGTGGTCTTATTCTCATTGATTCATGGCTTCACAATTCTCTCATGGAGGCTATTACATCACAGAAGTCTCTATGTTCTGGTTCTAGAAGGACTATTACATCACAGAAGTCTCTATGTTCTGGTTCTAGAAGGACTATTACATCACAGAAGTCTCTATGTTCTGGTTCTAGAAGGACTATTACATCACAGATGTCTCTATGTTCTGGTTCTAGAAGGACTATTACATCACAGAAGTCTCTATGTTCTGGTTCTAGAAGGACTATTACATCACAGAAGTCTCTATGTTCTGGTTCTAGAAGGACTATTACATCACAGATGTCTCTATGTTCTGGTTCTAGAAGGACTATTACATCACAGAAGTCTCTATGTTCTGGTTCTAGAAGGACTATTACTTCACAGAAGTCTCTATGTTCTGGTTCTAGAAGGACTATTACATCACAGAAGTCTCTATGTTCTGGTTCTAGAAGGACTATTACATCACAGATGTCTCTATGTTCTGGTTCTAGAAGGACTATTACATCACAGAAGTCTCTATGTTCTGGTTCTAGAAGGACTATTACATCACAGAAGTCTCTATGTTCTGGTTCTAGAAGGACTATTACATCACAGAAGTCTCTTATGTTCTGGTTCTATAGGACTATTACTTCACAGAAGTCTCTATGTTCTGGTTCTAGAAGGACTATTACATCACAGAAGTCTCTATGTTCTGGTTCTAGAAGGACTATTACATCACAGAAGTCTCTATGTTCTGGTTCTAGAAGGACTATTACATCACAGATGTCTCTATGTTCTGGTTCTAGAAGGACTATTACATCACAGAAGTCTCTATGTTCTGGTTCTAGAAGGACTATTACATCACAGATGTCTCTATGTTCTGGTTCTAGAAGGACTATTACATCACAGATGTCTCTATGTTCTGGTTCTAGAAGGACTATTACATCACAGAAGTCTCTATGTTCTGGTTCTAGAAGGACTATTACATCACACTGTTACATATATTAAGTCATAACACAGTCATAAGAGATGCTCCTTGGATATGGTCATTGTCACACTAACTAACCGTGGTTTATTTTCTACACATTACTCTTCCAGGACAACGCTCCCTATGACAAGGGAGCTTTCAGGATTGAATTAATCTTCCCCGCCGAGTACCCCTTCAAGCCCCCCAAGATCACGTTCAAGACGAAGATCTACCACCCCAACATCGACGAGAAGGGACAGGTGTGTCTGCCTGTCATTAGCGCAGAGAACTGGAAACCAGCAACCAAAACTGACCAAGGTGGGTCACACACACCTCTGTAATTTGCATATAATGTAAATTATGCTGCAATACTTACATTATTATATTTTTGTGCCTTTTTTTATATAGGCAAGTCAGTTAAGAACCAATTGTTATTTACAATAAAGGCCTACCGGGGAACAGTGGGTTAGGGTAACTGCCTGATCTTTACCTTGTCAGCTCAGGGATTCGGTTCAGCAGCCTTTCGGTTACTGGACCAATGCTCTAACCACTAGGCTACCTGTCAACCCAAATGATACACTGACACAATACACTGACTCTGACATGATACCGTACCACTGATTGATACCCTGATGCTGGCATGATACCCTGATGCTGGCGTGATACCCTGACGCTGGCGTGATACCCTGACGCTGGCGTGATACCCTGACGCTGGCGTGATACCCTGACGCTGGCGTGATACCCTGACGCTGGCGTGATACCCTGACGCTGGCGTGATACCCTGACGCTGGCGTGATACGCTGACGCTGGCGTGATACCCTGACGCTGGCGTGATACCCTGACGCTGGGCGTGATACCATGGCGTGATACCATGGCGTGATACCATGGTGTGATACCATGACGCTGGGTGTGATACCCTGACACTGGGCGTGATACCCTGACGCTGGGCGTGATACCATGGCGTGATACCATGGCGTGATACCATGGCGTGATACCCTGACGCTGGGCGTGATACCATGGCATGATACCCTGATACTGGGCGTGATACCATGGTGTGATACCCTGACGCTGGGCGTGATACCCTGGCGCTGGGCGTGATACCCTGACACTGGGCGTGATACCCTGACGCTGGGCGTGATACCATGGCGTGATACCATGGCGTGATACCCTGACGCTGGGCGTGATACCATGGCATGATACCCTGATACTGGGCGTGATACCATGGTGTGATACCCTGACGCTGGGCGTGATACCCTGACGCTGGGCGTGATACCCTGGCGTGATACCCTGACGCTGGGCGTGATACCCTGACGCTGGGCGTGATACCCTGGTGTGATACCCTGACGCTGGGCGTGATACCCTGACGCTGGGCGTGATACCCATACCATGGCGTGATACCCTACGCTGGGCGTGATACCCTGGCTGGGCGTGATACCATGGCATGATACCCTGACGCTGGGCGTGATACCATGGCATGATACCCTGACGCTGGGCGTGATACCATGGCGTGATACCCTGACGCTGGGCGTGATACCCTGACACTGGGCATGATACCATGGCGTGATACCCTGACGCTGGGTGTGATACCCTGAGGCTGGGCGTGATACCCTGACGCTGGGCGTGATACCCTGACGCTGGGCGTGATACCCTGACGCTGGGCGTGATACCATGGTGTGATACCCTGACGCTGGGCGTGATACCCTGACGCTGGGCGTGATACCCTGACGCTGGGTGTGATACCCTGACGCTGGGCGTGATACCCCGATGCTGGGTGTGATACCCTGACTCTGGGCGTGATACCCTGACGCTGGGCGTGATACCCTGACGCTGGGCATGATACCCTGACGCTGGGCGTGATACCCTGACGCTGGGCGTGATACCCCGACGCTGGGCGTGATACCCCGACGCTGGGCGTGATACCCTGACGCTGGGCGTGATACCCCGATGCTGGGCGTGAAACCACGGCATGATACCCTGACGCTGGGCGCGATACCATGGCATGATACCCTGATGCTGGGCGTGATACCATGGCGTGATACCCTGACGCTGGGCGTGATACCATGGCATGATACCCTGACGCTGGGCGTGATACCCTGATGCTGGGCGTGAAACCATGGCGTGATACCCTGACGCTGGGCGTGATACCCTGACACTGGGCGTGATACCATGGCATGATACCCTGACGCTGGGCGTGATACCCTGATAGTGGGCGTGAAACCATGGCGTGATACCCTGACGCTGGGCGTGATACCCTGACACTGGGCGTGATACCATGGCATGATACCCTGACGCTGGGCGTGATACCCTGATGCTGGGCGTGAAACCATGGCGTGATACCCTGACGCTGGGCGTGATACCCTGACACTGGGCGTGATACCATGGCATGATACCCTGACGCTGGGCGTGATACCCTGATGCTGGGCGTGAAACCATGGCTTGATACCCTGACGCTGGGCGTGATACCCTGACACTGGGCGTGATACCCTGACGCTGGGCGTGATACCATGGCGTGATACCCTGACGCTGGGCGTGAAACCATGGCGTGATACCCTGACGCTGGGCGTGAAACCATGGCGTGATACCATGACGCTGGGCGTGATACCATGGTGTGATACCCTGACGCTGGGCGTGATACCCTGACGCTGGGCGTGATACCCCGATGCTGGGTGTGATACCCTGACGCTGGGCGTGATACCATGGCGTGATACCCTGACTCTGGGCGTGATACCATGGCATGATACCCTGACGCTGGGCGTGATACCATGGTGTGATACCCTGATGCTGGGTGTGATACCATGGCGTGATACCCTGATGCTGGGCGTGAAACCATGGCGTGATACCCTGACGCTGGGCGTGATACCCTGACACTGGGCGTGATACCATGGCATGATACCCTGACGCTGGGCGTGATACCCTGATAGTGGGCGTGAAACCATGGCGTGATACCCTGACGCTGGGCGTGATACCCTGACACTGGGCGTGATACCATGGCATGATACCCTGACGCTGGGCGTGATACCCTGATGCTGGGCGTGAAACCATGGCGTGATACCCTGACGCTGGGCGTGATACCCTGACACTGGGCGTGATACCATGGCATGATACCCTGACGCTGGGCGTGATACCCTGATGCTGGGCGTGAAACCATGGCTTGATACCCTGACGCTGGGCGTGATACCCTGACACTGGGCGTGATACCCTGACGCTGGGCGTGATACCATGGCGTGATACCCTGACGCTGGGCGTGAAACCATGGCGTGATACCCTGACGCTGGGCGTGAAACCATGGCGTGATACCATGACGCTGGGCGTGATACCATGGTGTGATACCCTGACGCTGGGCGTGATACCCTGACGCTGGGCGTGATACCCCGATGCTGGGTGTGATACCCTGACGCTGGGCGTGATACCATGGCGTGATACCCTGACTCTGGGCGTGATACCATGGCATGATACCCTGACGCTGGGCGTGATACCATGGTGTGATACCCTGATGCTGGGTGTGATACCATGGCGTGATACCCTGATGCTGGGTGTGATACCATGGCGTGATACCCTGATGCTGGGTGTGATACCATGGTGTGATACCCTGATGCTGGGTGTGATACCATGGCATGATACCCTGACGCTGGGCGTGATACCCTGATGCTGGGCGTGAAACCATGGCGTGATACCCTGACGCTGGGCGTGATACCATGGCATGATACCCTGACGCTGGGCGTGATACCCTGATGCTGGGCGTGAAACCATGGCTTGATACCCTGACGCTGGGCGTGATACCCTGACACTGGGCGTGATACCCTGACGCTGGGCGTGATACCATGGTGTGATACCCTGACGCTGGACGTGATACCATGGCGTGATACCCTGACGCTGGGCGTGAAACCATGGCGTGATACCCTGACGCTGGGCGTGAAACCATGGCGTGATACCATGGTGTGATACCCTGACGCTGGGCGTGATACCCTGACGCTGGGCGTGATACCCCGATGCTGGGTGTGATACCCTGACGCTGGGCGTGATACCATGGCGTGATACCCTGACTCTGGGCGTGATACCATGGCATGATACCCTGACGCTGGGCGTGATACCATGGTGTGATACCCTGATGCTGGGTGTGATACCATGGCGTGATACCCTGATGCTGGGTGTGATACCATGGCGTGATACCCTGACGCTGGCGTGATACCCTGACGCTGGCGTGATACCCTGACGCTGGCGTGATACCCTGACGCTGGCGTGATACCCTGACGCTGGGCGTGATACCCTGACGCTGGGCGTGATACCATGGCGTGATACCCTGACGCTGGGCGTGATACCATGGCGTGATACCATGGCGTGATACCATGGTGTGATACCATGACGCTGTGTGTGATACCCTGACACTGGGCGTGATACCCTGACGCTGGGCGTGATACCATGGCGTGATACCATGGCATGATACCCTGATACTGGGCGTGATACCATGGCGTGATACCCTGACGCTGGGCGTGATACCCTGACGCTGGGCGTGATACCCTGACGCTGGGCGTGATACCCTGGCGTGATACCCTGACGCTGGGCGTGATACCCTGGCGTGATACCCTGACGCTGGGCGTGATACCCTGGTGTGATACCCTGACGCTGGGCGTGATACCCTGACGCTGGGCGTGATACCCTGACGCTGGGTGTGATACCATGGCGTGATACCCTGACGCTGGGCGTGATACCCTGACGCTGGGCGTGATACCATGGCATGATACCCTGACGCTGGGCGTGATACCATGGCATGATACCCTGACGCTGGGCGTGATACCATGGCGTGATTTCCTGACGCTGGGCGTGATACCCTGACGCTGGGCGTGATACCATGGCGTGATACCCTGACGCTGGGTGTGATACCCTGAGGCTGGGCGTGATACCATGACGCTGGGCGTGATACCATGACGCTGGGCGTGATACCCTGACGCTGGGCGTGATACCCTGACGCTGGGCGTGATACCCTGACGCTGGGCGTGATACCCTGACGCTGGGCGTGATACCATGGTGTGATACCCTGACGCTGGGCGTGATACCCTGACGCTGGGCGTGATACCCTGACGCTGGGCGTGATACCCCGATGCTGGGTGTGATACCCTGACTCTGGGCGTGATACCCTGACGCTGGGCGTGATACCCCGACGCTGGGCATGATACCCTGACGCTGGGCGTGATACCCCGACGCTGGGCGTGATACCCCGACGCTGGGCGTGATACCCTGACGCTGGGCGTGATACCCCGATGCTGGGCGTGAAACCACGGCATGATACCCTGACGCTGGGCGTGATACCATGGCATGATACCCTGATGCTGGGCGTGATACCATGGCGTGATACCCTGACGCTGGGCGTGATACCATGGCATGATACCCTGACGCTGGGCGTGATACCCTGATGCTGGGCGTGAAACCATGGCGTGATACCCTGACGCTGGGCGTGATACCCTGACACTGGGCGTGATACCATGGCATGATACCCTGACGCTGGGCGTGATACCCTGATGCTGGGCGTGAAACCATGGCGTGATACCCTGACGCTGGGCGTGATACCCTGACACTGGGCGTGATACCATGGCATGATACCCTGACGCTGGGCGTGATACCCTGATGCTGGGCGTGAAACCATGGTGTGATACCCTGACGCTGGGCGTGATACCCTGACACTGGGCGTGATACCATGGCATGATACCCTGACGCTGGGCGTGATACCCTGATGCTGGGCGTGAAACCATGGCTTGATACCCTGACGCTGGGTGTGATACCCTGACACTGGGCGTGATACCCTGATGCTGGGCGTGATACCATGGCGTGATACCCTGACGCTGGGCGTGAAACCATGGCGTGATACCCTGACGCTGGGCGTGAAACCATGGCGTGATACCATGACGCTGGGCGTGATACCATGGTGTGATACCCTGACGCTGGGCGTGATACCCTGACGCTGGGCGTGATACCCCGCTGGGTGTGATACCCTGACGCTGGGCGTGATACCATGGCGTGATACCCTGACTCTGGGCGTGATACCATGGCATGATACCCTGCTGGGTGTGATACCCTGACGCTGGGCGTGATACTGCTGGGTGTGATACCCTGTGGGCGTGATACCATGGCGTGATACCCTGACTCTGGGCGTGATACCATGGCATGATACCCTGACGCTGGGCGTGATACCATGGTGTGATACCCTGATGCTGGGTGTGATACCATGGCGTGATACCCTGATGCTGGGTGTGATACCATGGCGTGATACCCTGATGCTGGGTGTGATACCATGGTGTGATACCCTGATGCTGGGTGTGATACCATGGCATGATACCCTGACGCTGGGCGTGATACCCTGATGCTGGGCGTGAAACCATGGCGTGATACCCTGACGCTGGGCGTGATACCATGGCATGATACCCTGACGCTGGGCGTGATACCCTGATGCTGGGCGTGAAACCATGGCTTGATACCCTGACGCTGGGCGTGATACCCTGACACTGGGCGTGATACCCTGACGCTGGGCGTGATACCATGGTGTGATACCCTGACGCTGGACGTGATACCATGGCGTGATACCCTGACGCTGGGCGTGAAACCATGGCGTGATACCCTGACGCTGGGCGTGAAACCATGGCGTGATACCATGGTGTGATACCCTGACGCTGGGCGTGATACCCTGACGCTGGGCGTGATACCCCGATGCTGGGTGTGATACCCTGACGCTGGGCGTGATACCATGGCGTGATACCCTGACTCTGGGCGTGATACCATGGCATGATACCCTGACGCTGGGCGTGATACCATGGTGTGATACCCTGATGCTGGGTGTGATACCATGGCGTGATACCCTGATGCTGGGTGTGATACCATGGCGTGATACCCTGACGCTGGCGTGATACCCTGACGCTGGCGTGATACCCTGACGCTGGCGTGATACCCTGACGCTGGCGTGATACCCTGACGCTGGGCGTGATACCCTGACGCTGGGCGTGATACCATGGCGTGATACCCTGACGCTGGGCGTGATACCATGGCGTGATACCATGGCGTGATACCATGGTGTGATACCATGACGCTGGGTGTGATACCCTGACACTGGGCGTGATACCCTGACGCTGGGCGTGATACCATGGCATGATACCCTGATACTGGGCGTGATACCATGGCGTGATACCCTGATGCTGGGCGTGATACCCTGACGCTGGGCGTGATACCCTGGCGTGATACCCTGACGCTGGGCGTGATACCCTGGCGTGATACCCTGACGCTGGGCGTGATACCCTGGTGTGATACCCTGACGCTGGGCGTGATACCCTGACGCTGGGCGTGATACCCTGACGCTGGGTGTGATACCATGGCGTGATACCCTGACGCTGGGCGTGATACCCTGACGCTGGGCGTGATACCATGGCATGATACCCTGACGCTGGGCGTGATACCATGGCATGATACCCTGACGCTGGGCGTGATACCATGGCGTGATTTCCTGACGCTGGGCGTGATACCCTGACGCTGGGCGTGATACCATGGCGTGATACCCTGACGCTGGGTGTGATACCCTGAGGCTGGGCGTGATACCATGACGCTGGGCGTGATACCATGGGGCGTGATTTCCTGACGCTGGGCGTGATTTCCTGACGCTGGGCGTGATACCCTGACGCTGGGCGTGATACCCTGACGCTGGGCGTGATACCCTGACGCTGGGCGTGATACCATGGTGTGATACCCTGACGCTGGGCGTGATACCCTGACGCTGGGCGTGATACCCTGATGCTGGGTGTGATACCCTGACTCTGGGCGTGATACCCTGACGCTGGGCGTGATACCCTGACGCTGGGCATGATACCCTGACGCTGGGCGTGATACCCTGACGCTGGGCGTGATACCCCGACGCTGGGCGTGATACCCCGACGCTGGGCGTGATACCCCGATGCTGGGCGTGAAACCACGGCATGATACCCTGACGCTGGGCGTGATACCATGGCATGATACCCTGATGCTGGGCGTGATACCATGGCGTGATACCCTGACGCTGGGCGTGATACCATGGCATGATACCCTGACGCTGGGCGTGATACCCTGATGCTGGGCGTGAAACCATGGCGTGATACCCTGACGCTGGGCGTGATACCCTGACACTGGGCGTGATACCATGGCTTGATACCCTGACGCTGGGCGTGATACCCTGACGCTGGGCGTGAAACCATGGCGTGATACCCTGACGCTGGGCGTGATACCATGGCATGATACCCTGACGCTGGGCGTGATACCCTGATGCTGGGCGTGAAACCATGGCGTGATACCCTGACACTGGGCGTGATACCCTGACACTGGGTGTGATACCATGGCATGATACCCTGACGCTGGGCGTGATACCCTGATGCTGGGCGTGAAACCATGGCGTGATACCCTGACGCTGGGCGTGAAACCATGGCGTGATACCCTGACGCTGGGCGTGAAACCATGGCGTGATACCATGACGCTGGGCGTGATACCATGGTGTGATACCCTGACGCTGGGCGTGATACCCTGACGCTGGGCGTGATACCCTGACGCTGGGCGTGATACCCCGATGCTGGGTGTGATACCCTGACGCTGGGCGTGATACCATGGCGTGATACCCTGACTCTGGGCGTGATACCATGGCATGATACCCTGACGCTGGGCGTGATACCATGGTGTGATACCCTGATGCTGGGTGTGATACCATGGCGTGATACCCTGATGCTGGGTGTGATACCATGGCGTGATACCCTGATGCTGGGTGTGATACCATGGTGTGATACCCTGATGCTGGGTGTGATACCATGGCATGATACCCTGACGCTGGGTGTGATACCCTGATGCTGGGCGTGAAACCATGGCGTGATACCCTGACGCTGGGCGTGATACCATGGCATGATACCCTGACGCTGGGTGTGATACCCTGATGCTGGGCGTGATACCATGGTGTGATACCCTGACGCTGGGCGTGATACCCTGACGCTGGGCGTGATACCCTGACGCTGGGCGTGATACCCCGATGCTGGGTGTGATACCCTGACGCTGGGCGTGATACCATGGCGTGATACCCTGACTCTGGGCGTGATACCATGGCATGATACCCTGACGCTGGGCGTGATACCATGGTGTGATACCCTGATGCTGGGTGTGATACCATGGCGTGATACCCTGATGCTGGGTGTGACACCATGGCGTGATACCCTGTTGCTGGGTGTGATACCATGGTGTGATACCCTGATGCTGGGTGTGATACCATGGCATGATACCCTGACGCTGGGTGTGATACCCTGATGCTGGGCGTGAAACCATGGCGTGATACCCTGACGCTGGGCGTGATACCATGGCATGAT
The DNA here is from genome assembly GCF_021184085.1 of Oncorhynchus gorbuscha. Lineage (NCBI taxonomy): Eukaryota > Metazoa > Chordata > Actinopteri > Salmoniformes > Salmonidae > Oncorhynchus > Oncorhynchus gorbuscha. The sequence goes on from NC_060176.1 coordinate 79,130,326, forward strand.
ACCCTGACGCTGGGCGTGATACCCTGATGCTGGGCGTGAAACCATGGCTTGATACCCTGACGCTGGGCGTGATACCCTGACACTGGGCGTGATACCCTGACGCTGGGCGTGATACCATGGCGTGATACCCTGACGCTGGACGTGATACCATGGCGTGATACCCTGACGCTGGGCGTGAAACCATGGCGTGATACCCTGACGCTGGGCGTGAAACCATGGCGTGATACCATGGTGTGATACCCTGACGCTGGGCGTGATACCCTGACGCTGGGCGTGATACCCCGATGCTGGGTGTGATACCCTGACGCTGGGCGTGATACCATGGCGTGATACCCTGACTCTGGGCGTGATACCATGGCATGATACCCTGACGCTGGGCGTGATACCATGGTGTGATACCCTGATGCTGGGTGTGATACCATGGCGTGATACCCTGATGCTGGGTGTGATACCATGGCGTGATACCCTGATGCTGGGTGTGATACCATGGTGTGATACCCTGATGCTGGGTGTGATACCATGGTGTGATACCCTGACGCTGGGCGTGATACCATGGTGTGATACCCTGATGCTGGGTGTGATACCATGGTGTGATACCCTGACGCTGGGCGTGATACCATGGTGTGATACCCTGATGCTGGGTGTGATACCATGGCGTGATACCCTGATGCTGGGTGTGATACCATGGCGTGATACCCTGACGCTGGGCGTGATACCCTGACGCTGGGCGTGATACCCCGATGCTGGGTGTGATACCCTGACGCTGGGCGTGATACCATGGCGTGATACCCTGACTCTGGGCGTGATACCATGGCATGATACCCTGGTGTGATACCCTGATGCTGGGTGTGATACCATGGTGTGATACCCTGATGCTGGGTGTGATACCATGGCGTGATACCCTGATGCTGGGTGTGATACCATGGCGTGATACCCTGATGCTGGGTGTGATACCATGGCGTGATACCCTGATGCTGGGTGTGATACCATGGTGTGATACCCTGATGCTGGGTGTGATACCATGGTGTGATACCCTGATGCTGGGTGTGATACCATGGTGTGATACCCTGACGCTGGGCGTGATACCATGGTGTGATACCCTGACGCTGGGTGTGATACCATGGCGTGATACCCTGATGCTGGGTGTGATACCATGGCGTGATACCCTGATGCTGGGTGTGATACCATGGCGTGATACCCTGATGGGCGTGATACCCTGACGCTGGGCGTGATACCATGGCATGATACCCTGACGCTGGGCGTGATACCATGGCATGATACCCTGACGCTGGGCGTGATACCCTGATGCTGGGCGTGATACCATGGTGTGATACCCTGATGCTGGGTGTGATACCATGGCGTGATACCCTGATGCTGGGTGTGATACCATGGTGTGATACCCTGATGCTGGGCGTGATACCATGGTGTGATACCCTGACGCTGGGCGTGATACCCTGACGCTGGGCGTGATACCCTGATGCTGGGCGTGATACCATGGCATGATACCCTGACGCTGGGTGTGATACCCTGATGCTGGGCGTGATACCATGGTGTGATACCCTGATGCTGGACGGTAGAACCTGATCAAATGAATGAAGTGAAAGCGGGAACTTAACAGGAGAACACATGAATCAGTCAAGTATTCTACTTCAATGTCATGACTCATTTTCCTTTGTGTGTCGGTTTAATTGTTGAACTTTCTGTTGAAGTAGTAATTGCTTCTTTAGTCAAAAAGGGAAAATAATCTGTTCATTCTGCACTGATTCAGTTTCTGCAATGTCATGATTGGCTGTTTGTCTAATCTATTCTGCAGTAATTTGTGACTGACTGTTTGTCTATTCTGCAGTAATTCGTGACTGACTGTTTGTCTATTCTGCAGTAATTCAGTCCCTGATTGCGTTGGTGAACGACCCCCAGCCAGAGCACCCTCTGAGGGCAGACCTAGCAGAAGAATACTCAAAGGACCGGAAAAAATTCTTTAAGAACGCAGAGGAGTTTACAAAGAAACATGGAGAAAAGAGACCAATGGACTGATTACCTGACCAGTTTGTAGCCCTCTCTCTCTCTCTCTCTCTCTCTCTCTCTCTCTCTCTCTCTCTCTCTCTCTCTCTCTCTCTCCTCTCCCCAACTGAAAGTCTCTGTTCTCCTCCCTCCTCTCTGTACCTTCCCCCTCTCTCCTCCCCATCTCCCCACACACACACATCATCCTAGCAGCCCGGGAGCAGCCCTAGCCTCACCTCCGCGTGTGGCTGCAGCCCCACCATCTTCGCAGGACTCTGGAACAGACCGGTTTCTCCTCCTTCTGGCGATCGCTCGAGACCGTTACTAACTTTATACTATTTTCTTAAATTAAAATATGAAAAATGAAAAAGACAAGAAAAAAAAATGGTTAGAACGTCCATGTTAAATATGGAGAACTAAGGAAGGAAAACCTATAGAAGGAAATGGGGGAGAAAAAAAGGTTTTTAGTTTTGCTGTTTGTAAACAACAACAAAATTTTTTTTTTTTTAAGTTGGGGGGAAAAACAAGAAATCACTGCTTGAGTATTGTAGACCTTTCTCCTAACTTCTGGAAGGAGATCTTTCTGACAGAATGAAAAGTTGTGGTTGTCCTTTACTTTCTTTGTTCTGTTCTCTAGTTTCATCTCGTTCTATCAAACCCTAAATGACATGTCTTACTGAAACAAACAACCTCTCTCTCATAGCTTGCTAGGCCCTGGAAGTGTGTGCTGAAATGTTTTCCCTTTGACTCCTCTGCTTCTGAAGGTGCACTGTATTCTGTGGAACAAGCCGTTGTCCTTCCCCCTCAGCTTGAAGCCAGCCCACTGAGCAGACAGACACAAAAATGGCCACTGATAATACCCTAATATTGTAATGAATTACAAGTGCAATTGACTGGAGATGATCATCGTTCACACTCCCCTTCACCAATCCAACATGTTTTGAAAGATGCCCCTCTTTGCATTAGATGCTCTTAGTCTTCCTTCTGGTTTTATTTTGTTGCTTTATAGGCAGAATTGCCATTCTGACTAACATCTCTCCCTCTGTGTTATAATGTGGTTGTATACCCCCACCCACTGGTTCTACCATTCCCACCATGCTGCGTGTCTTGGGTTCTAACTTTTCTCCGATACACATTTTAGATACCAGTTGGCCATCTCAAGACAATGGGAGGTAGAAATAGTAGTGACACCGTATAGTTTGTTTCCTGTAAAAAGCTCTGCAGTGGCCACCCAGCATTTACTGAGATACAACCTCTGAAGCCAAGGCATGTATACTTCCTTTGCAGAGCTGTTGTCAAGGAAGTGAGTTTGTGTTTATACAGGACCTCCCACACCCCCACCTAATATCAACCAATCGTGTCAATGCTGGAGCTATAAGGAGCCCTCCATAATTTGTCCTCTGCGTGGCTCCACAATTGCATCACACCCTCCTCCGTACAGCGCCTCCGACCACATTTTCGATATCAAGCATAAATTGGCTTTAAGTCTACTCTCCTGTCTGCTCATGGTCACACGCAAAATCAGAACCCCCACCTCCTTTCTCTCCCTCTCTCTCTCTACATAAAAATAATCTTAGCTCCGCAAACCAAATCTCGTGTCATTGCGAGAGTCTTGACATAAATATATTAAATCAGTGGCCGATATATCCACTGGAACAAGGGACTTAGTGAACTGTCTGTCGGGCTTTGGTCGGGGCAATGCCAGGTGGGAGTCTAAAGACCGGGTTGGGTCCAAAATGGCACCCTATTCCTCACATAGTGCTGTACTTGTAACCATAACCCTGTGTGTCCTGGTCATCAGTCGTGCGCTATATATGGAATAAGATACTATTTCAAACACAGACTGGGTTTGAACAGAGACGCACAGAGACGGTGGTCCGATATAACAGGCGCCTTTATATTGAGCTGGGAGAGGGCTGTCTCTCTAATTGTCTGTCTGCCAGTAGGGTGTAAAACAGGACAGGGACTGGAGCAGTGTAACAGCTGTGTGATTTGGTCCAATGTTTCATAATAAAGATGGCTAACCATTTGGTCTCGTTGTCTGGGTGAATGGATGCTTTGGGAGTGTGATTGGCGTATCGTTTTACAGGGATAGTGCCAGGTTTAACCAGCCGGCTCATTTTTCAACTGCAGTCCCTGCCAGGATGTGATGTGAAGGGGAAAGGCGAGAGTGTCACCACTCGCAGCAACAGATAACGAGTGAAGTCTCCGGTCTGAGTGAATTTGTTTGAATTCAGGATCTAGACGTGAAACAGAACGTTTTTGGTAAGAATGACATCATGCAAAGGTATTCAGCTGTAGATTATGAGTGAAATCTCCATGATAGTAGTGTCTTGTCTATTTCCCATCCAGAAACAATGGACATAGCACAAAGTTGGAGCTTACATTAACATCGGTGGCCCGAAGAGGCAAACAAGTGTGGTGTGTAGCAACACAGCCTACCACTAGAGGGCGCCATACTCACAACTCCACAGGACACCACCCAGTTCAGCTTCTATATCTAACTTTTTTATTTAATAACACAAACCTGAGCCAAATACTAGGTGAAACTTTTCAGCAGTGATGTGATGTCTAAGGCTATTGATTGGTTAGATTAAGAAGAATGTTTATGGGAGATGACTTCCTGAAACACCTGCAGTGTGATTGGCAACAATCGCGTAACCTAGGAGATTTATTCTGTACTAGAGCCCTGCCTGCTTATCACTGTAGCTTACTTTCATAACCACAGACAAAGTTTGCATTCCAAGTAAATTCCATATGAAGTGAACAACGTTTGACCAGATTTACATTTACTATGTTATGTCTACCCCTGAGACCAGATGGGCTCTAACTAGGGAATAGTAGTTGTCCATAGGAAATGGGGTTCTATTTGAGATGCAGAGGCTCACCTCCCTCTGAGGGGTATCCTACAAAGCAGTTTTAAGGAGCAACCTGGACTCAGGGGTAGACGTAACATAGTACATGTAAATCCGGGACTCTCCAATTAGTATAATTTGCTACGTTTCATATGGTATGTATTCATTTGTGGATGTCCTTCCATTCAGCCACAAGAACATTAGTCAGGTCAGGCATTACATTACATTTACATTTAAGTCATTTAGCAGACGCTCTTATCCAGAGCGACACTGATGTTGGGACATTAGTCCTGGCTCGCAGTTGGCGTACCAATTTATCCCAAAGGTGTTCGATAGGGTTGAGGTCAGGGCTCTGTTCAGGCCAGTCATGCTCTTCCACACAGATCTTGACAAACCATTTATGTATGAACCTCGCTTTGTGCTCGGGGGCATTGTCATGCTGAAACAGGACAGGGCCTTCTCCAAACTGTTGCCACAAAATTGGAAGCACAGAAACGTCTAGAATATCATTGTATGTTGTGGCATTAAGATCTCCCTTCACTGGAACTAAGGGGCCTAGGCCAAACCATTATTTCTCCTCCACCAAACTTTACAGTTGGCACTATGCATTGGGGCAGGCAGCGTTCTCCTGGCATCCGCCAAACCCAGATTTGTCCGTGGGACTGCCAGATGGTGAAGCATCATTCATCACTCCAGAGAACGCGTTTCCACTGCTCTGGAGTCCAATGGCAGCGAGCGTCACACCACTTCAGCCGAACCTTGGCATTGTGATCTTAGGCTTGTGTGCGGCTGCTCGGCCATGTTAACCCATTTCATGAAGCTCCCGGTGAACACCTCTTGTGCTGACGTTGCTTCCAGAAGCAATTTGGAACTTGGTATTGAGTGTTGTAATCGAGGACAGACCATTTTTACGCTCTACACACTTTCTGTGAGCATGTGTTTCCTACCACCTCGTGGCTGAGCCGTTGTTGCTCCAAGACGTTTCCACTTCATAATAGCGCCTCACAATCATCACACATACAGTAGCACTGCCATCATCCTATTTCACCACTTCACCTAATATTTCCCAGATATTACTTTTCTGACCCTCCCTTTTCTCTTTCTTTTCAACTCTCCATTTCACAGCTTTTCTCTTATTGAACTCAACTCAAGACATTGTCATTTTTTCCTCCATGCAACAACATACATTTTTTTTCTGCCCGTTCCCAAAATCCTTTGCCGATTGGCTGTAAAGCTATTTGGCGAGCCTATCGTTATCTAGCATCCATGCGCTAGCCTATAGCCAAAAATAATTACATAAAAAATCTCAATGTAGCCAACAGATTTAATTTGCACAATAATATATTTCTTAAGGTATTGTTCTCTTCTTTATTCAATCCGCCCTTCATACACACAGAAATATTTAATGACCCTAAACCCGCCACCCACGGATATAACTGCAGGGACTGGGGGTTATGAGTCAACCCGCGCATCACTCGGGAAATCAGATCAGAAAATTCCTAATAAGAATCTTTTAGTCATCACCTTTGTGCGCAAAACTTCCATTGAATTAGTCAAATAATTGCCGAGGCCAAATTTCACTCACTGCTAAAGATATGAAACCATTTATATTCATCCAATGTCTTTCCATGACGTGGTACACTGCTCCCTGTGCACACTGAGTGCTAGTGCGCATGTGATAATGGTCTTTATAAACTGGCTGGTTGGTTCGAGCCCTGAATGCTGATTGGTTGACAGCTGTGGTATATCAGACCGTATACCACGGGTATAACAAAACATGTATTTTTTACTGTTCTAATTAGTTGGTAACTAGTTTATAATAGCAATAAGTCACGTGGGGGGGGGTTGTCGTATACGGCCAATATATCACGGCTAAGGGCTGTTCTTATGCATGACACAACGCGGTGTTTGGCCATATTACCACACCCCTCCGTGCCTTATTGCTTAATGCAACCTGGATATTGATTTTCATGCGTAAGAGTATGCGAACGTGAGTAGATTACCTTTAAAATAATAGTGGAACATCTCGGACGCGTTCTCCATTATAATACCTCAGTGGGTTCGACTTGGGACTCGGAACGTGTGACTGGAATAATAGCGACGGGGGAAAAACGGTGATAACCAAAGACGGCAATAATGATACGTTTATTATTTTAATTTTAATTAGAGGGCCCTAAAAAGCACTTCACACCACGGTCTGCTGAATTTACACAATAGCTTTTGTTTGATTTTGACACAAATGACGATGTGGCGGCACTGACTCATCCATGGATTGATGTTTCAGCATTGTCTCAATGAAGAGTTCGGTGTTCAACTTGCCATGGGTGACATGAGTAGCTCTAGATTGCTTCGTAGGATAGCCCCCCCACCCCCCAGCAGCTTGCTTCCTAGGATAGCCCCCCACCCCCAGCAGCTTGCCTCGTAGGATAGCCCCCTACCCCCAGCAGCTTGCCTCGTAGGATAGCCCCCCACCCCCAGCAGCTTGCCTCGTAGGATAGCCCCCCACCCCCAGCAGCTTGCCTCGTAGGATAGCCCCCCACCCCCAGCAGCTTGCCTCGTAGGATAGCCCCCCACCCCCAGCAGCTTGCTTCGTAGGATAGCCCCCCACCCCCAGCAGCTTGCCTCGTAGGATAGCCCCCCACCCCCAGCAGCTTGCCTCGTAGGATAGCCCCCCACCCCCAGCAGCTTGCTTCGTAGGATAGCCCCCCACCCCCCACCAGCTTGCTTCGTAGGATAGCCCCCCACCCCCACCAGCTTGCTTCGTAGGATAGCCCCCCACCAGCTTGCTTCGTAGGATAGCCCCCCACCCCCCACCAGCTTGCTTCGTAGGATAGCCCCCCACCCCCCCCCTCACCAGCTTGCTTCGTAGGATAGCCCCCCACCCCCAGCAGCTTGCTTCGTAGGATAGCCCCCCACCCCACAGCAGCTTGCTTCGTAGGCAGCTTGCTTCGTAGGATAGCCCCCCACCCCCAGCAGCTTGCTTTGTAGGATAGCCCCCCACCCCCCAGCAGCTTGCTTCATAGGATAGCCCCCTTGCTTCACCCCCAGCAGCTTGCTTCGGATAGGATAGCCCCCCACCCCCAGCAGCTTGCTTTGTAGGATAGCCCCCCACCAGCTTGCTTCGTAGGATAGCCCCCCACCAGCTTGCTTCGTAGGATAGCCCCCCCACCCCCCCAGCTGCTTGCTTCGTAGGATAGCCCCCCACCCCCAGCTGCTTCTGCGTAACCCCAAAGTCTCTTACAAGGCCTGTGTGTAGCTAAATGACTGAATTTACTTTTGGGTGCATTTGTAACGGATGTGAAACGGCTAGCTTAGTTAGCGGTGTGTGCTAAATAGCGTTTCAATCGGTTACGTCACTTGCTCTGAGACCTTGAAGTAGTAGTTCCCCTTGCTCTGCAAGGGCCGCGGCTTTTGTGGAGCGATGGGTAACGATGCTTCGCGGGTGACTGTTGTTGATGTGTGCAGAGGGTCTCGGTGGGTATGGGCGAGGGGACGGTTTAAAATTATACTGTTGCATTGCGTTACCCATCGCTCCACAAAAGCCGCGGCCCTTGCAGAGCAAGGGGAACTACTACTTCAAGGTCTCAGGGCAAGTGACGTAACCGATTGAAACGCTATTTAGCGCACACCGCTAACTAAGCTAGCCGTTTCACATCCGTTACACATTGACTGTACTTACGTTGTTTTTTGGTTGAAAAAAAAAACTATTTTCATATACTGTGATTGAAAGTGATTGAGGGGTTACTCGTGACCAACCAAGTAAATAATAATAACACGCTGTAAGACATGATACTACCGAGTCCTGACTCACCTTTTAGTAACCTGTTCCCCCTCCTCCCCCCCCACGGTAGCAGATGAGTCCTGTAATGCTTCAAAAACGTAGGAAACCCTCATTTCAAAACAAAATACTTCATGCAAGAATGAGGTTTTCTGTCACCTTTCATTTATTCATACATCCATTATAGTCAGTTGGGCATTTCAGAACCATTCTTGTGATATCATTAAATAAATTGTGTGACACAAATAAAGAAATATATACAGGATTGTTCTTTTAAAAACGAGAACATTACTACATGCCCATGTTTAAAATATAATATGCTATAGGCAAGCCCTATGTGGGCCACGCTCTTTTGGCAGTTATTCTTCTGTTGACACCTTCCTGTGTGATCAGCTGACTTGAGGTTCGCTTTGGGATGAGAGAGAGCATAGTGATTTTTGTGCTTGTCTCTCTCACCTGAGATGATTGGAAAGCAACTGCCTTGTCTGTAATAAACACTGTCAAAAAATAGGATTGTGCTTCACAGAAAATAGTGGCGCCGCCTGGTGGTTTGGAGGTAAGGTTGCACCAATGAAAGAGCAGCAGAGGAGTCCAATTCCAATATCTACCCAAGCTTACCACTCAGAATGAAGCAATGTATTGGAAATGTGTTCTAAATACTCAGAACAAAGCCATTAGAGGGGGCTGGTGGGAGGAGCTATAGGAGGGCGGGCTCATTGTAATGGTTGGAATGGAATCATGGAACGGTATCGGACACATCAAAGATATAGAATCCAGGTTTGATTCCATTCTATTCCGGCCATTACAACGAGCCTGTCCTCCTATAGCTCCTCCCACCGGCCTCGGGAAGCCATGTATTGGATAGATAGTGTGGCAGTAAGTGTGGATATTGGAATTTGACCCCTGAGTGGGGGACTCAGGGGTAGGATCACAAAACTTTCCCAAAATGCTCTGGGTTTTTAAAAAAAATCCCATTTGAATAATTCTGGGAATAAGCAGCAAAATTCAAACCTGTAATTCTTCAATTGAGATTTATGAAACACCAGATAAAAGTTTTGGGAATTCACCAACCCTACCCCTGAGCGCGAGGGGTAGGGGCCTCAGAGGTCCCTGAAGGCACAGAGTTGGACTCTCTCCTGGGTGTAGAAAGCCAGTAGGGCTGGGTCCTTCAGGGTGGTCAACTCCTGCTGCCTGTCAGCCGACTGGGAGAAGTCGTCCGGCCCCTCCCCACACCCGCCCTCCTCGGGGTGGCTGGGATACCCAGGGTGCACCATGAGCTCTGCCGTCAGCACGGGCCGCTCTGTGGTGTTTGTCCTGTTTTTACTTTCACCCCCAGGGGGCGACAGTGAGACACCCAGGTCTCGTTCCAGGGCATGGCTGAAGGCTCGTCTGAGGTTGGGGACTGACATGTTGTGACCCATGGTGGTCAAACCTAGATAGACATCAGGCCATCTGGGGTGGGGGGGAAGAGAGAGAGAGAGAGAGACAGAGACAGAGACAGAGAGGGACAGAGAGAGAGACAGAGACAGAGACAGAGACAGAGAGAGAGACAGAGAGAGAGACAGAGAGAGAGACAGAGAGAGAGACAGAGAGAGAGAGAGAGAGAGAGAGAGAGAGAGAGAGAGAGAGAGAAAATAGAAGAGGAAGGTCATTTTCAGCTCATGGAAATATTAAAACACTATTCTCTCATTGCATGATTGAAATCCCCAGGACGACTGAGACGAACAGAGGAAATGATATCACCATATGTGCCTCAAGGTAATCTTCCAAGTGTCTAGTCTAAAAGGAACATGACACCTCTCTAATGCCGTACCGGGCTTTACTGTAAACAGTGTGGATCAATGAAGAGATTCTCATGACATTCTACAGGGATTTCAGTGAGTCTCCTACCTGATGCCATGTCGTCTGAACACGGGGATAGACTCCAGCGCGTCCTTCTCTACCTGCATGTAGAAGTCTCTGAGGACAGGGGACAGCCAGGGACACGAGTGTAGACCACGCTCCACAGGAACACGTGTGTAGGAGATCCCACAGTCAGACAGCACCTGGGCAAACACCTCGCACACCTCTGACACACACGCAATGTTGTTGTCATGTTGTGTTGCTACCATGTTGTCGTCATGCTGTGTTGCTGTCTCTCTTTATGTAGTGTTGTCTCTCTTTGCGCAGTGTTGTGTTGTCTCTCTTGTCGTGATGTGTGTTTTGTCCTATATTTATATATATTTATGTATAATCCCAGCCCCCGGCCCCGCAGGAGGCCTTTTGCCTTTTGGTTGGCCGTCGTTGTAAATAAGAATTTGTTCTTAACTGACTTGCTTGGTTAAATGAAGGTTAAATAGAAAATAAATAAAACTAGGCACACACGTAATCAGATAGGCAGCCATTTCCGATTCCGATTTGTCAAGCATTAACATGACCATCACAATTTTACCCATCAGTTATATTTTACCCATCAGTTATATTTTAACCAGTTATATTTTAACCATCAGTTATATTTTAACCAGTTATATTTTACCCATCAGTTATATTTTAACCAGTTATATTTGAACCAGTTATATTTTAACCATCAGTTATATTTTAACCATCAGTTATATTTTACCCATCAGTTATATTTTACCCATCAGTTATATTTTACCCATCAGTTATATTTTAACCATCAGTTATATTTTAACCAGTTATATTTTAACCATCAGTTATATTTTAACCAGTTATATTTTAACCATCAGTTATATTTTAACCAGTTATATTTTAACCATCAGTTATATTTTAACCAGTTATATTTTAATCATCAGTTATATTTTAACCAACAATTTACTAGTGCTCTATTAACTAATTAATAGTCTATAAACGACCTTTAAACCGAGAGTATCAAGTGTCACCAATGCCCTTATGACAACGACGTGGTCAAAAGCCGCACATATTCAAATGAAAAAAAAAAAAGAGAAGGAATTACTACGACTAGTGGTTAAATAAACGAGTTAGTTTAAACCAACAGTGGTAACCTCATTTAAACCTGAAGGCGGGGCCCTTTCCCCTCCTTGCCCAGTAAACAACGGTTGTGGAAGATGTATTCATCTCTATTAGATCACCTAACAACCATTTAACAAAACCACATGATTCTGTGACTCATCGTGTGATGTAAAAAAAAAAAAAAAACCCGGGGTCATGTGCTTCATGACAATGAAGAGGAAGAGTTCCGTGGTGTCATCAGAGTGTTCTCAGTAGAGTATGTCAGTCAGAGGGGAAGACGTGGTTGAGGTTCACAGTATGTCAGTCAGAGGGGGAGACGTGGTTGAGGTTCACAGTATGTCAGTCAGAGGGGGAGACGTGGTTGAGGTTCACAGTATGTCAGTCAGAGGGGGAGACGTGGTTGAGGTTCACAATATGTCAGTCAGAGGGGGAGACGTGGTTGAGGTTCACAATATGTCAGTCAGAGGGGGAGACGTGGTTGAGGTTCACAGTATGTCAGTCAGAGGGGGAGACGTGGTTGAGGTTCACAATATGTCAGTCAGAGGGGGAGACGTGGTTGAGGTTCACAATATGTCAGTCAGAGGGGAGACGTGGTTGAGGTTCACAATATGTCAGTCAGAGGGGAGACGTGGTTGAGGTTCACAATATGTCAGTCAGAGGGGGAGACGTGGTTGAGGTTCACAGTATGTCAGTCAGAGGGGGAGACGTGGTTGAGGTTCACAGTATGTCAGTCAGAGGGGGAAGACGTGGTTGAGGTTCACAGTATGTCAGTCAGAGGGGAGAGACGTGGTTGAGGTTCACAATATGTCAGTCAGAGGGGGAAGACGTGGTTGAGGTTCACAGTATGTCAGTCAGAGGGGGAGACGTGGTTGAGGTTCACAATATGTCAGTCAGAGGGGGAGATGTGGTTGAGGTTCACAATATGTCAGTCAGAGGGGGAGATGTGGTTGAGGTTCAGATGAATGACGATTGGTGAACACACACAGTTCTATTTGGTAAGATCTCTCACAATAAAAACTTTTTTTCGCAATGAGCATAAGAACACACACAGACCTTTCTAGTGGTTTTATGACATCATACCTGGCAAGACATGAATGTGTTGGTGCCCGTCCATGTGACAGGGCAGATAACCCATCAGCTCGCCAAACAGCCTCACCTGAGCCCTCAGCTCCAGCTCCACCTGACACACACACACATACATACACAATGTGAAAGTACACACCTGAAAGACAACCATGTGCCACAGAGAGAGTGCAAATATACCCTTGGGGCGGCAGGTGGCCTAGTGGTTAGAGTGTAGAGGCGGCAGGTGGCCTAGTGGTTAGAGTGTAGAGGAGGCAGGGTAGCCTAGTGGTTAGAGTGTAGAGGCGGCAGGTTAGCCTAGTGGTTAGAGTGTAGAGGCGGCAGGTAGCCTAGTGGTTAGAGTGTAGAGGAGGCAGGGTAGCCTAGTGGTTAGAGTGTAGAGGTGGTAGGGTAGCCTAGTGGTTAGAGTGTAGAGGAGGCAGGTTAGCCTAGTGGTTAGAGTGTAGAGGAGGCAGGGTAGCCTAGTGGTTAGAGGGTAGAGGAGGCAGGGTAGCCTAGTGGTTAGAGTGTAGAGGAGGCAGGGTAGCCTAGTGGTTAGAGTGTAGAGGCGGCAGGTTAGCCTAGTGGTTAGAGGGTAGAGGAGGCAGGGTAGCCTAGTGGTTAGAGTGTAGAGGAGGCAGGGTAGCCTAGTGGTTAGAGTGTAGAGGAGGCAGGGTAGCCTAGTGGTTAGAGTGTAGAGGAGGCAGGGTAGCCTAGTGGTTAGAGTGTAGAGGAGGCAGGGTAGCCTAGTGGTTAGAGAGTAGAGGAGGCAGGGTAGCCTAGTGGTTAGAGTGTAGAGGAGGCAGGGTAGCCTAGTGGTTAGAGTGTAGAGGAGGCAGGGTAGCCTAGTGGTTAGAGTGTAGAGGAGGCAGGGTAGCCTAGTGGTTAGAGAGTAGAGGAGGCAGGGTAGCCTAGTGGTTAGAGTGTAGAGGAGGCAGGGTAGCCTAGTGGTTAGAGTGTAGAGGAGGCAGGGTAGCCTAGTGGTTAGAGTGTAGAGGAGGCAGGGTAGCCTAGTGGTTAGAGTGTAGAGGAGGTAGGTAGCCTAGTGGTTAGAGTGTAGAGGTGGCAGGGTGGCCTAGTGGTTAGAGTGTAGAGGAGGCAGGGTGGCCTAGTGGTTAGAGTGTAGAGGCGGCAGGGTAGCCTAGTGGTTAGAGTGTAAAGGAGGCAGGTTAGCCTAGTGGTTAGAGGGTAGAGGAGGCAGGGTAGCCTAGTGGTTAGAGTGTAGAGGTGGCAGGGTGGCCTAGTGGTTAGAGTGTAGAGGAGGCAGGTTGGCCTAGTGGTTAGAGTGTAGAGGGGGCAGGGTAGCCTAGTGGTTAGAGTGTAGAGGAGGCAGGGTAGCCTAGTGGTTAGAGTGTAGAGGAGGCAGGGTAGCCTAGTGGTTAGAGTGTAGAGGAGGCAGGTAGCCTGGTTAGTGGTTAGAGTGTAGAGGTGGCAGGGTGGCCTAGTGGTTAGAGTGTAGAGGAGGCAGGGTAGCCTAGTGGTTAGAGTGTAGAGGCGGCAGGGTAGCCTAGTGGTTAGAGTGTAGAGGAGGCAGGTTAGCCTAGTGGTTAGAGGGTAGAGGAGGCAGGGTAGCCTAGTGGTTAGAGTGTAGAGGTGGCAGGGTGGCCTAGTGGTTAGAGTGTAGAGGAGGCAGGTTAGCCTAGTGGTTAGAGTGTAGAGGGGGCAGGTTAGCCTAGTGGTTAGAGTGTAGAGGCGGCAGGGTAGCCTAGTGGTTAGAGTGTAGAGGAGGCAGGTTAGCCTAGTGGTTAGAGTGTAGAGGAGGCAGGGTAGCCTAGTGGTTAGAGTGTAGAGGTGGCAGGGTAGCCTAGTGGTTAGAGTGTAGAGGAGGCAGGTTAGCCTAGTGGTTAGAGTGTAGAGGAGGCAGGGTAGCCTAGTGGTTAGAGTGTAGAGGAGGCAGGGTAGCCTAGTGGTTAGAGTGTAGAGGAGGCAGGGTAGCCTAGTGGTTAGAGTGTAGAGGCGGCAGGGTAGCCTAGTGGTTAGAGTGTAGAGGAGGCAGGGTAGCCTAGTGGTTAGAGTGTAGAGGTGGCAGGGTAGCCTAGTGGTTAGAGTGTAGAGGAGGCAGGGTAGCCTAGTGGTTAGAGTGTAGAGGAGGCAGGGTAGCCTAGTGGTTAGAGTGTAGAGGAGGCAGGTAGCCTAGTGGTTAGAGTGTAGAGGCGGCAGGGTAGCCTAGTGGTTAGAGTGTAGAGGAGGCAGGGTAGCCTAGTGGTTAGAGTGTAGAGGAGGCAGGGTAGCCTAGTGGTTAGAGTGTAGAGGCGGCAGGGTAGCCTAGTGGTTAGAGTGTAGAGGAGGCAGGGTAGCCTAGTGGTTAGAGTGTAGAGGAGGCAGGTTAGCCTAGTGGTTAGAGTGTAGAGGAGGCAGGGTAGCCTAGTGGTTAGAGTGTAGAGGAGGCAGGGTAGCCTAGTGGTTAGAGTGTAGAGGTGGCAGGGTAGCCTAGTGGTTAGAGTGTAGAGGTGGCAGGGTAGCCTAGTGGTTAGAGTGTAGAGGAGGCAGGTTAGCCTAGTGGTTAGAGTGTAGAGGAGGCAGGTTAGCCTAGTGGTTAGAGTGTAGAGGCGGCAGGGTAGCCTAGTGGTTAGAGTGTAGAGGAGGCAGGTTAGCCTAGTGGTTAGAGTGTAGAGGAGGCAGGTTAGCCTAGTGGTTAGAATGTAGAGGGGGCAGGTTAGCCTAGTGGTTAGAGTGTAGAGGGGCAGGTTAGCCTAGTGGTTAGAGTGTAGAGGAGGCAGGTTAGCCTAGTGGTTAGAGTGTAGAGGAGGCAGGGTAGCCTAGTGGTTAGAGTGTAGAGGGGGCAGGGTAGCCTAGTGGTTAGAGGTAGAGGAGGCAGGGTAGCCTAGCCTAGTGGTTAGAGTGTAGAGGAGGCAGGGTAGCCTAGTGGTTAGAGTGTAGAGGAGGCAGGGTAGCCTAGTGGTTAGAGTGTAGAGGAGGCAGGGTAGCCTAGTGGTTAGAGTGTAGAGGCGGCAGGTTAGCCTAGTGGTTAGAGTGTAGAGGTGGCAGGGTAGCCTAGTGGTTAGAGTGTAGAGGAGGCAGGGTAGCCTAGTGGTTAGAGTGTAGAGGAGGCAGGGTAGCCTAGTGGTTAGAGTGTAGAGGAGGCAGGGTAGCCTAGTGGTTAGAGTGTAGAGGAGGCAGGGTAGCCTAGTGGTTAGAGTGTAGAGGAGGCAGGGTAGCCTAGTGGTTAGAGTGTAGAGGGGCAGGGTAGCCTAGTGGTTAGAGGTAGAGGAGGCAGGGTAGCCTAGTGGTTAGAGTGTAGAGGAGGCAGGGTAGCCTAGTGGTTAGAGTGTAGAGGAGGCAGGGTAGCCTAGTGGTTAGAGTGGTTAGAGAGGAGGCAGGGTAGCCTAGTGGTTAGAGTGTAGAGGCGGCAGGTTAGCCTAGTGGTTAGAGTGTAGAGGTTAGGCAGGGTAGCCTAGTGGTTAGAGTGTAGAGGAGGCAGGGTAGCCTAGTGGTTAGAGTGTAGAGGAGGCAGGGTAGCCTAGTGGTTAGAGTGTAGAGGAGGCAGGGTAGCCTAGTGGTTAGAGTGTAGAGGAGGCAGGGTAGCCTAGTGGTTAGAGTGTAGAGGTGGCAGGGCCTAGCCTAGTGGTTAGAGTGTAGAGGAGGCAGGTTAGCCTAGTGGTTAGAGTGTAGAGGAGGCAGGGTAGCCTAGTGGTTAGAGTGTAGAGGAGGCAGGGTAGCCTAGTGGTTAGAGTGTAGAGGAGGCAGGTTAGCCTAGTGGTTAGAGTGTAGAGGCGGCAGGTTAGCCTAGTGGTTAGAGTGTAGAGGAGGCAGGGTAGCCTAGTGGTTAGAGTGTAGAGGTGGCAGGGTAGCCTAGTGGTTAGAGTGTAGAGGAGGCAGGGTAGCCTAGTGGTTAGAGAGTGTAGAGGAGGCAGGGTAGCCTAGTGGTTAGAGTGTAGAGGAGGCAGGTAGCCTAGTGGTTAGAGTGTAGAGGCGGCAGGGTAGCCTAGTGGTTAGAGTGTAGAGGAGGCAGGTAGCCTAGTGGTTAGAGTGTAGAGGAGGCAGGGTAGCCTAGTGGTTAGAGTGTAGAGGCGGCAGGGTAGCCTAGTGGTTAGAGTGTAGAGGTGGCAGGGTAGCCTAGTGGTTAGAGTGTAGAGGAGGCAGGGTAGCCTAGTGGTTAGAGTGTAGAGGAGGCAGGGTAGCCTAGTGGTTAGAGGGTAGAGGAGGCAGGGTAGCCTAGTGGTTAGAGTGTAGAGGTGGCAGGGTAGCCTAGTGGTTAGAGTGTAGAGGAGGCAGGTTAGCCTAGTGGTTAGAGTGTAGAGGAGGCAGGGTAGCCTAGTGGTTAGAGTGTAGAGGCGGCAGGGTAGCCTAGTGGTTAGAGTGTAGAGGAGGCAGGGTAGCCTAGTGTTTGGTTAGAGTGGAGGTGGCAGGGTAGCCTAGTGGTTAGAGTGTAGAGGAGGCAGGGTAGCCTAGTGGTTAGAGTGTAGAGGAGGCAGGGTAGCCTAGTGGTTAGAGTGTAGAGGAGGCAGGGTAGCCTAGTGGTTAGAGTGTAGAGGAGGCAGGTTAGCCTAGTGGTTAGAGTGTAGAGGAGGCAGGTTAGCCTAGTGGTTAGAGTGTAGAGGAGGCAGGTTAGCCTAGTGGTTAGAGTGTAGAGGAGGCAGGTTAGCCTAGTGGTT
Source organism: Oncorhynchus gorbuscha (assembly GCF_021184085.1). Classification (NCBI taxonomy): domain Eukaryota; kingdom Metazoa; phylum Chordata; class Actinopteri; order Salmoniformes; family Salmonidae; genus Oncorhynchus; species Oncorhynchus gorbuscha. The sequence goes on from NC_060176.1 coordinate 79,147,587, forward strand.
AGAGTGTAGAGGCGGCAGGGTAGCCTAGTGGTTAGAGTGTAGAGGAGGCAGGGTAGCCTAGTGGTTAGAGTGTAGAGGAGGCAGGTTAGCCTAGTGGTTAGAGTGTAGAGGCGGCAGGGTAGCCTAGTGGTTAGAGTGTAGAGGAGGCAGGTTAGCCTAGTGGTTAGAGTGTAGAGGAGGCAGGTTAGCCTAGTGGTTAGAGTGTAGAGGAGGCAGGTTAGCCTAGTGGTTAGAGTGTAGAGGAGGCAGGTTAGCCTAGTGGTTAGAGTGTAGAGGAGGCAGGTTAGCCTAGTGGTTAGAGTGTAGAGCCTAGTGGTTAGAGTGTAGAGGAGGCAGGTTAGCCTAGTGGTTAGAGTGTAGAGGAGGCAGGTTAGCCTAGTGGTTAGAGTGTAGAGGAGGCAGGTTAGCCTAGTGGTTAGGAGCGCAAGTTCAAATCCCCGAACTGACAAGGTACAAATCTGTCGTTCTGACCCTGAACAAGGCAGTTAACCCACTGTTCCTAGACCAGTTAACCCCACTGTTCCTAGACCAGTTAACCCCACTGTTCCTAGACCAGTTAACCCCACTGTTCCTAGACCAGTTAACCCCACTGTTCCTAGACCAGTTAACCCCACTGTTCCTAGACCAGTTAACCCCACTGTTCCTAGACCAGTTAACCCCACTGTTCCTAGACCAGTTAACCCCACTGTTCCTAGACCAGTTAACCCCACTGTTCCTAGACCAGTTAACCCCACTGTTCCTAGACCAGTTAACCCCACTGTTCCTAGACCAGTTAACCCCACTGTTCCTAGACCAGTTAACCCCACTGTTCCTAGACCAGTTAACCCCACTGTTCCTAGACCAGTTAACCCCACTGTTCCTAGACCAGTTAACCCCACTGTTCCTAGACCAGTTAACCCACTGTTCCTAGACCAGTTAACCCACTGTTCCTAGACCAGTTAACCCACTGTTCCTAGACCAGTTAACCCACTGTTCCTAGACCAGTTAACCCACTGTTCCCACTGTTCCTAGACCAGTTAACCCACTGTTCCTAGACCAGTTAACTCACTGTTCCTAGACCAGTTAACCCACTGTTCCTAGACCAGTTAACCCACTGTTCCTAGACCAGTTAACCCACTGTTCCTAGACCAGTTAACCCACTGTTCCTAGACCAGTTAACCCACTGTTCCTAGACCAGTTAACCCCACTGTTCCTAGACCAGTTAACCCCACTGTTCCTAGACCAGTTAACCCCACTGTTCCTAGACCAGTTAACCCACTGTTCCTAGACCAGTTAACCCACTGTTCCTAGACCAGTTAACCCCACTGTTCCTAGACCAGTTAACCCCACTGTTCCTAGACCAGTTAACCCCACTGTTCCTAGACCAGTTAACTCCACTGTTCCTAGACCAGTTAACTCCACTGTTCCTTGGCCGTCATTGAAAATAAGAATTTGTTCTTTAACTGACTTGCCTAGTAAAATAAAGGTAAAATAAACAAATTAAAATCCAGTTTGAGGGACAAATACACCCCCTAGGGATAGTGTACAGCTAAAACACACACACCTGACGAGGAACAAACACACCCCCTCGACAAAACAGAAGGGGGGAAAACACGCGAAAACTGTTCCCGGTAGATCGGGAACGAACACCTGAGTTCCACGTGTGAAAAACAGGAAGTTGAATCAGAATATTAAGGAAAACTTGATCCGGTTTTGGTTTACTGTAAAGTCTAAGTCCTCAAGCACTTTAAAAAAAAGACCAGGTACTCCTGAGTATATTTCTTTATAAATCATCAAGACAGTTGGATAAGTCAACATGGTGGGTGAATTTTTTGAAAGCCTCTTATACGGCATATTGACTTATGGTGTATATTGTCACTGCTGTGCTGTGGGCCAGTTAAACAACATAACAGCAACAGTGGTTCTTCACCTCGCCCGTCCCCATCCAAACACATACATGCTCACGTTTACACCCTCCTTTCTATCCTGTACCGTCTCAGTACGACTCCTGTACCGTCTCAGTACGACTCCTGTACCGTCTCAGTACGACTCCTGTACCGTCTCAGTACGACTCCTGTACCGTCTCAGTACGACTCCTGTACCGTCTCAGTACGACTCCTGTACCGTCTCAGTACGACTCCTGTACCGTCTCAGTACGACTCCTGTACCGTCTCAGTACAACTCCTGTACAGTCTCATTACAACTCAATGTGGCCAAGATCTCCACACACACACACACACACGTTTGACCTAACCCTCTTCCAAAAGACGCTGTGCTTAACATCACAGACAATACAAGATGCAACTGGCAACTTCCCTTAACCACGACCGTATCCATCACAGAAGCTGTCAGTGCCAGCATTCATGAAGCGTGATAGATCTCAGGTCAGTTTTGCCTTTTATATTCTAATGAAGGTGCGAGGTAGCCTGGAATCCAGGACCTGTTGTTGTGCTAACATCCCACTCCTGGTATTCTGTGTTTAGCATGACAAGGAGAGGAATGATATCTCATAAACAGACTGGTACCCAGGCTGGGTACAAGGGTGCCTTGATCCTAGATAAGCACTCCTACTCGGAGACGTGGATCCTGATCAGTGTGGGCTAAGCTGCAATAGAACTATTATGCTGTAAAAACAGGTGACTGCTGTTTTACAGCTTAATAGAAATCAGAGAGAATTCCTTTGATTCAACTAGGTAGGTTATTAAACAACACTCTCTCAGATCACACTCTGATAGCTAACCCGCTATTAAACAACACTCTCAGATCACACTCTGTTAGCTAACCCGCTATTAAACAACACTCTCAGATCACACTCTGATAGCTAACCTGCTATTAAAGAACACTCTCAGATCACACTCTGATAGCTAACCTGCTATTAAAGAACACTCTCTCAGATCACACTCTGATAGCTAACCTGCTATTAAACAACACTATCAGATCACACTCTGATAGCTAACCTGCTATTAAACAACACTCCGATAGCTAACCTGCTATTAAAGAACACTCCGATAGCTAACCTGCTATTAAACAACACTCTGATAGCTAACCTGCTATTAAACAACACTCTGATAGCTAACCTGCTATTAAACAACACTCTGATAGCTAACCTGCTATTAAACAACACTCTGATAGCTAACCTGCTATTAAACAACACTCTGATAGCTAACCTGCTATTAAACAACACTCTGATAGCTAACCTGCTATTAAACAACACTCTGATAGCTAACCTGCTATTAAACAACACTCTGATAGCTAACCTGCTATTAAACAACACTCTGATAGCTAACCTGCTATTAAACAACACTCTGATAGCTAACCTGCTATTAAACAACACTCTGATAGCTAACCTGCTATTAAACAACACTCTGATAGCTAACCTGCTATTAAACAACACTCTGATAGCTAACCTGCTATTAAAGAACACTCTGATAGCTAACCTGCTATTAAACAACACTCTGATAGCTAACCTGCTATTAAAGAACACTATCAGATCACACTCTGATAGCTAACCTGCTATTAAACAACACTATCAGATCACACTCTGATAGCTAACCTGCTATTAAACAACACTATCAGATCACACTCTGATAGCTAACCTGCTATTAAACAACACTCACTTGAGTGAGTCTGGTCTGAAGCTCAACGCCTGTTTTTGTTCGACATACATTTTAAAGTGGAAAAATCAAAGTCTCAGCATCACTCTGTTACCGTGGAAATGGGCGAATATGAAAAAGGAAAAATGCCTGCCCTACCTCAACTATGTTGTTAAGAAGGAAGCCTACCTCTGTCATGTTGACCAGGCCACTCTGTAATGCCTTTCTGAAACCCATCTTGCCATGGAAGAAGCCATCCTTGTTGAGGAGAGTGGAGCCCCGTTTCAGACCCTGGCTCACTGGTAGACCCTCTGAGAGGTTGGCATGGAGGCCGATGGGAATGTGATGTCTACGGAGGAAGATATCAGGAAATTAGGGGTCAGTTTTCCGGACTCGAGGTAAAGCCTGGTCTTTGTGACTAAGGAAACATGATCAATAGAGATTTTCAACTTAAAAAGTGCTTTTTATTCCTGGACTAGGATTTCTATGGATACGGGAAACCAGTCCCTATAGTGTCTGACATCATAGATGGAACTGCCAAACAATAATATGAGCTGGAACATGCTAAAGCAAGAGAAGAACACTGATTGGACAGAAAATACAGGAAATATGAGGTTTCAAATGTATAACACCTTTCTTGATTGCATGAATTACTCAATACACCAATAAAAACAAGTGAAAGTGAAGTGAATGTCACCTATCAGGAAGTTACTGTATTTTTAAACCGACTAATTTAATCGGGACTATCTTTAAAAAAAAAATAATAATAATAATAATTTAAAAATAATAAAATAACCACTTCAATACAAGTGACTTTTCGTAACAGGTTAAGAGAGCATTTCTGCTAACCCGAACCCTTTTCCTAACCTTAACATAATTCTCATAAATTGCTAGGTGAATTATCCCAACAAGCAGCATAAATTCTCCTAACCTGCTATGAAAAAAGTCATAGCTGCATGGAAGTGTTGTGTTTTAAGGGCATCTTGTACGTTTTCACAGTAGGCTATTAAACATCCTATTAGCTATTGGACGTAAACATTGTACTTTACTATATGAAGCTTACTTACCTTTTGGCCAGCTCTGTCGCTTCTTTCGCCGAGGAGGCGTTAACCAGAAGGGACACATTAGAAATGCCCCCGGCTTGGAAACAATCCACTATCCCCTGGTTCCTTTTTGGACAGTACCCAAAATCATCTCCTGTCACCACCAGCTTGACTTTGGGTTGAGGCATTATCGCTGGACGCTGATGGAAAAAGTGACACAGCACAGGAGATACACTGGTTGAATCAACGTTGTTTACACGTAATTTCAACGAAATTGCGTTGAACCAACGTGGAATATGCGTTGAATTGACGTCTGTGCCTAGCGGGACTTTGTTTCCACGTTGCGCCCAGCACTGAGCTGCGACAATGTTAAGGATGTTCAATTCACCAGCTTGTGACACATCAGCGGTGGACTCTAGATATTTATTTAACGTGGTCGTCTCGTGAACGTGGTAAACAAGACAATGTCAGGCACGAGAACACAAACTAATGTTCCCTGTTCTAAGTGGAAACCTGATCAAAGTTTATATTCTATGCCGAATAAGAACTGTCAAATTCCTCCTCTATGATTTGAGTCAGCGAATCAGATCATTTGTAAAACCCGGATTAGAAAAAAAAACATGTTGCTTGCCCTCTTTTGATCGATCTTTGTATAGATCCATAAAAGCCTGTCCTGGTGATAGCCGATTGCCTCTATAAACTGTGTTTCCAGCTAGCAGGAGCCAGCTAGTTGTCAACCCAACACACAGGAAGGCAACTCAACTCATTAGTGGAAAACAGTCACAATGGTCACTTTTATTGCCTAATCTTAAAGAGGCAATCGCCATAGTATACCTAGAAATGTTTGGACGTTTAAGAAATAGGCCTACAATTTACACTTGTTTCAACGAATGGGAGACTAATGCAAACAAGCAACATTTATTTAGAATATGCGAGGAGGTTATAACTGCAATCTGCCTCTCTTTCAGTAGCATACATAACATACAATAATAGATAATGGAATCAAATCGAATTGATCCATAGCCTATATGTCATGTAGGCTTCTAAAGAGTGAAAAGACGCGTCTTACCCATTTTCAAGACACGTGTTTGTCCATTTATGTCCGAAGCCGGAGAGTCAAAACGAGAACAAATACCAAGCTCTTCCGACTGACTCAAAACGGCAATGAAATCCGTAACCTACTTTTTCGGATTAACGCAACCTCTAGTGGATTGAAATGGTATTTAATGTGACGTGTGTGTATATGACGTGTATGATCCCTAGATGATTTACAGGGCGCCGCTGTTTTGAAGCCAGCGCAGCCATCTGGGTACACCTCCATTGTAAAAAAAATAATATTTTGGAAGCTGTATATTTATAAATGCATTTATAAATGTCTATATTTGTTTTTGACACGTCTATTCTATTACAGACACATTCATGCACACTTGTACATTATATTATGTGAGCTAAACATTACAAAATATATATAAAATTAAAAAAATCCTGCTTCCAGGAATTGTGTACAGATCCTTGTGACATTTGGCCGTTCATTATCGTGCTGAAACAGGAGGTGATGGCGGCGGATGAATGACACTACAATGGGCCTCAGGATCTCGTCACCGTATCTCTGTGCATTCAAATTGCCATCTATAAAATGCAATTGTGTTTGTTGTCTGGTAGCTTATACCTGCCCATACTATAACCCCACCGCCACCATGGGGCACTCTGTTCACAACGTTGACATCAGCAAACACCATACCATAACCCCACCACCACCATGGGGCACTCTGTTCACAACGTTGACATCAGTAAACACCATACCATAACCCCACCGCCACCATGGGGCTCTCTGTTCACAACGTTGACATCAGCAAACACCATACCGTAACCCCACCGCCACCATGGGGCACTCTGTTCACAACGTTGACATCAGTAAACACCATACCATAACCCCACCATGGGGCACTCTGTTCACAACGTTGACATCAGTAAACACCATACCATAACCCCACCGCCACCATGGGGCACTCTGTTCACAACGTTGACATCAGTAAACACCATACCATAACCCCACCGCCACCATGGGGCACTCTGTTCACAACGTTGACATCAGCAAACACCATACCATAACCCCACCGCCACCATGGGGCTCTCTGTTCACAACGTTGACATCAGCAAACACCATACCGTAACCCCACCGCCACCATGGGGCTCTCTGTTCACAACGTTGACATCAGTAAACACCATACCATAACCCCACCGCCACCATGGGGCTCTCTGTTCACAACGTTGACATCAGTAAACACCATACCATAACCCCACCATGGGGCACTCTGTTCACAACGTTGACATCAGTAAACACCATACCATAACCCCACCGCCACCATGGGGCTCTCTGTTCACAACGTTGACATCAGTAAACACCATACCATAACCCCACCGCCACCATGGGGCTCTCTGTTCACAACGTTGACATCAGTAAACACCATACCATAACCCCACCGCCACCATGGGGCACTCTGTTCACAACGTTGACATCAGCAAACACCATACCATAACCCCACCGCCACCATGGGGCTCTCTGTTCACAACGTTGACATCAGTAAACACCATACCATAACCCCACCGCCACCATGGGGCACTCTGTTCACAACGTTGACATCAGCAAACACCATACCATAACCCCACCGCCACCATGGGGCTCTCTGTTCACAACGCTGACATCAGCAAACACCATACCATAACCCCACCGCCACCATGGGGCTCTCTGTTCACAACGTTGACATCAGTAAACACCATACCATAACCCCACCGCCACCATGGGGCACTCTGTTCACAACGTTGACATCAGCAAACACCATACCATAACCCCACCGCCACCATGGGGCACTCTGTTCACAACGTTTAACGTCAGCAATCCGCTCGCCCACATTAAGCCATACACGTGGTCTGCGGTTATGAGGCCAGTTGGACGTACTGCCAAATTCTCTAAAACTATGTTGGAGGCGGCTTATGGCAGAGACATTTAAACTACATTCTCTGGCAACAGCTCTGCTGGACATTCCTGCAGTCAGCATGCCAATTGGACACTCACTCAAAACTTGAGCCATCTGTGAGCATTGTGTTGTGTGACAAAACTGCACATTTTAGAGGGGCCTTTTATTGATTGGTCCCAGCACAAGGTGCGCCTATGTAAGGACCATGCAGTTTAATCAGCTTCTTGATATGCCGCTCTTGTCAGGTGGATGGATTATCTTGGAAAAAGGAGAAATACTCACTTACAGGGATTTAAATACACATTATTTTTCTCAACATTTGAGAGAAATAAGCTTTTTGTGTGTATGGAACATTTCTGTTTTATTTCAGCTCATGAAGTTTTCATGTTGCGTCCATACAGTGTATTCGGAACGTATTCAGACCCCTTCCCTTTTTCCACGTTTTGTTACGGGACAGCCTTGTGCGAAAACGGTATTAAATTGTTTGTTGTTTTTGTCATCAATCTACACACTACACACCCGCTGTATTTTAGATCTGTGTATTTCTCTCTGTAGCCTACCTACCACATTGGGGAGGACGGGCTTGTGGTAGTGGCTGGAGCAGAATCAGTGGAATGGTATAAACTGCATCAAACACATGGTTTCCATGGTTTCCATGTGTTTGATGACGTTCCATTTGCTCCGTCCTCCAATCAGCAGCCGCCTGAGTTAAAGCCTACATATAATAATAATAATAATAATAATAATAATAATAATAATAATAATAATAATAATAATAATAAGCCATTTAGCAGACGCTTTTATCCAAAGCGACTTACAGTCATGTGTGCATACATTCTACGTATGGGTGGTCCCGGGGATCGAACCCACTACCCTGGCGTTACAAGCGCCATGCTCTACCAACTGAGCTACAGAAGGACCCACATGGTTTCCATGTGTTTGATGCCGTTCCATTTGCGCCGTTCCAGACATTGTTATGAGCCGTCCTCCAATCAGCAGCCGCCTGAGTTAAAGCCTACATATGGTTTCCATGGTTTCCATGTGTTTGATGCCGTTCCATTTGCTCCGTTCCAGACATTGTTATGAGCCGTCCTCCAATCAGCAGCCTCCTGAGTTAAAGCCTACATATGGTTTTCATTTAGTTTGAGCAGAAGAATGAAATATTCGGCACGTGTCGCATCGCTATTGGAGTAAGTAACTGTGTAAATCATTTGCCCTTTTCTATCAAGGCAATTCGGTGGTCTAAAAAAAGACTTAGCCTTTTCCTAGTCAAGGGCCTACTCATCAAACACAGACAGATCACATAAAACATTCATAAATGGTAGTAAGACCTATCCCCTTACTACGCCAGGCTCTTGTGAAACCTTTCTTCCATTATGAATACCACTGGTTACACAGTGTTGCCTTTCCCAATGTCACATTGCCTCAGCT
>NC_060176.1:79161610-79221610 GCF_021184085.1 Oncorhynchus gorbuscha
TCCGCGTGTCTAGTTGTCTTAAAAGCACGGTAAAGGTCAATCTTAGTGATTTCGTTGAGTCAAGGCACCGTAGCGTAACAAATACCCTACTGACAATCATAAACCGGTTGGTCTCCATTTCATAGCTGCATGTCTGGAGGAACGATGTTGCGTTAAACCGAAAAGTACCACGGCTTTAAATGGTCATAATAATAAGCGAATTGATTTGCCTATATGACAGTGTACTAGACTCTGGTCCAGAATCAAGCTCGTAACAATGATGCATCAATCGGTGAGTGGAACATTTTTGTTCCAACAAACAAGTGAAAAACATTTGTAACCATGGGGAAAGCAGGTGGCTACATTCTAGTGCGGTCTATTGGATACATTTGCATCCACTTTTTACCCACTGATTTAGACGTGAAGTAGGCCTATTGTAATGTAGACTGTGCTGGATGCAAATCATGCCATTCCCAGCGATGCATATCAGTAGCACCGACTGCAGGCGCACTGTAACCTAATGCGCAACAACAGAACCCACAGGAAGAGGGTTTCAACAGGAAGAGGGTTTCAACAGGAAGAGGGCTTCAACAGGAAGAGGGCTTCAACAGGAAGAGGGCTTCAACAGGAAGAGGGCTTCAACAGGAAGAGGGCTTCAACAGGAAGAGGGCTTCAACAGGAAGAGGGCTTCAACAGGAAGAGGGCTTCAACAGGAAGAGTTGAAGAGGGCTTCAACAGGAAGAGGGTTTTTAGCTGTAACACTCCACAGTAGTAACCAGTCATTCCGGAACTGACGTTTTAAGTAATATACCATCAATCAAATCAAAGTTGTGTACACAGTTTCGCTGATGTCATAGCGGGTGCAATGAAATGCTGACGTCACTAGCTCCAAACGGTGCAGTTTAACGTCAACACAAGTACACAAATAATCACACGAAAACAACAAGAAATCAAGAAATGTTGTAACTAATCCAATTAACAGCCCAAACTAGCTTTTGGATTACTGTTACAGTGCTATCGGTACATATCCATACACCGGCTGAATAGACACTAGATATAGCCTACTGAAAACGGTATGCACAGCAGTAGAACTGTTAGTGAGCTATGTCAAGAATCCAGTGTATAAATTGAGTTTTTCAAATTTCTGTTTTGAATTTGACTGCCGATCTAATATTCAAAATAATTTTCTGCTGAAGGTGATAATACTAGAAACTTTATGAGAGAAATGATGTAATAAACAACACCCACCACAAGAAGAAGAAGAATACTGCACAATGTGACTGGGAACCTAAAACAGGATGATCCCGTGTCAGTCGGTGTCATCTTGCACGTCAAACCCCAAAATGCTGTGACGTTTTTGGTCGCTTAACCTTTTGTGCTCTAAACGTTTCATACGAGACTGTATATGTCTTTGTCATTCACTGACACTCAGGACTCGGAAATAGAAGAATGAAGACAAGATGGCGGTTTGAGGTAAATCTGTTGACTCCTTGTTAAACTGGGCAGTGGGCAGCAGTCTGTGACGGGCGTGGAGAGTGCAGATGACGCCAACAGTTACTGGAGGATTCGGGGGGAAAGCCCGACGGGACCTGCCAACGCGGCGTGCCCATCCAGTGTGTATAGGCCGTCCGCATCACGCACATGACCACGGGACGCAACCTCCACACACACCACTTTAGCTCGCCGCTGTCCAACAACCAGGTGAGAGAGGCAGTGGGAATACACACACACACACACACACACACACACACACACACACACACACACACACACACACACACACACACACACACACACACACACACACACACACACACACACACACACACACACACACACACACACACACAATTCTAGCTAGTCACTGTCCAACAACCAGGTAATAGAGGCAGGGGGAATACACACACACACAATTTTAGCTAGTCACTGTCCAACAACCAGGTAACAAACACACACCACTTCCCTTCAATGCTGTCTATCAACCTGACATCGTCCCATTCTCTTTCTCCAGGAGGTGAGTGCGTTCGGCGAGAACGGCGAGGGGGATGACCTGGACGTGTGGCGAGTGCAGTGCGACGGCTCCATCTGGGAGCGGGACGAGGCGGTGCGCTTCAAACACGTGGGCACCGACGCCTTCCTGAGCGTGACGGGCGAGCAGTACGGCAACCCCATCCAGGGGCAGAGGCATGGGCACTGCCAACCAGAACAACTACTGGAAGGCTATGGAGGGTGTGTTCATTCTCCCCAGCCAAGAACCGCTGAGACACAATCACGAAGAGCTCTGGTGACATCGTCAAGCTAACGAGACGCCATCACGAAGAGCTCTGGTGACATCGTCAAGCTAACGAGACGCCATCACGAAGAGCTCTGGTGACATCGTCAAGCTAACGAGACGCCATCACGAAGAGCTCTGGTGACATCGTCAAGCTAACGAGACGCCATCACGAAGAGCCCTGGTGACATCGTCAAGCTAACGAGACGCCATCACGAAGAGCTCTGGTGACATCGTCAAGCTAACGAGACGCCATCACGAAGAGCTCTGGTGACATCGTCAAGCTAACGAGACGCCATCACGAAGAGCTCTGGTGACATCGTCAAGCTAACGAGACGCCATCACGAAGAGCTCTGGTGACATCGTCAAGCTAACGAGACGCCATCACGAAGAGCTCTGGTGACATCGTCAAGCTAACGAGACGCCATCACGAAGAGCTCTGGTGACATCGTCAAGCTAACGAGACGCCATCACGAAGAGCTCTGGTGACATCGTCAAGCTAACGAGACGCCATCACGAAGAGCTCTGGTGACATCGTCAAGCTAACGAGACGCCATCACGAAGAGCCCTGGTGACATCGTCAAGCTAACGAGACGCCATCACGAAGAGCCCTGGTGACATCGTCAAGCTGCTGCGTCACGATGAGCTCTGACGTCATGACGAGCTCTTGACGACGTCACAATGAGTGCCGATGACATCATCGGACATCGTCACATAATATGCTTCGTCCGAAACGGAACCCTTTTCCCTATTCTATAACATATACCCACATGACTCTGATCAACAAAAAAATAATGCACTAAGATAGAATAGGGAGCCGCGTCAGACTGCAGGATGACACTGATGCAGCCACCTGGGTCAAGATGGCGCCTATGACTTTATGACATTCTTTCGTATACCCGTTAGCCAACCGGGAACAACTTTCGATGACTATTGACTACTGAATATAGGCTTACGTTAGGAGCGTCCGGCTCTGTGCAGTCGGTCTCTGGTGCCGGGATCAGACAGGGAGATGAGAAGGTTGTCCGACGATGAGAATCGGTTGACGTTTTTGAATTTGACACATCTCTGAACAAAATGGGATTGAAGAATTTGGCTTTGGTTAGTTTGAGGGAGAATGTGGTAAGGCAGTTGCTCTGCTCTGATATCAGAGGTATTAGCACCTGCCCGCAGGGGGGGGGGGGGATCTATGGGAAACACTGCCATTTCCAGGTGAATCTACTGTGCCTGTCTACTCCTTAGCGACCGACATCCTGATGGTAATAAAAACATTGTCTGGATTTTTCACTTCCTGTAGCTGCTGTGCTCACACCTTTACCTCTAGCTGCTGTGCTCACCCTTTACCTCTAGCTGCTGTGCTCACCCTTTACCTCTAGCTGCTGTGCTCACACCTTTACCTCTAGCTGCTGTGCTCACCCTTTACCTCTAGCCGCTGTGCTCACCCTTTACCTCTAGCTGCTGTGCTCACCCTTTACCTCTAGCTGCTGTGCTCACACCTTTACCTCTAGCTGCTGTGCTCACCCTTTACCTCTAGCCGCTGTGCTCACCCTTTACCTCTAGCCGCTGTGCTCACCCTTTACCTCTAGCCGCTGTGCTCACCCTTTACCTCTAGCTGCTGTGCTCACACCTTTACCTCTAGCTGCTGTGCTCACACCTTTACCTCTAGCTGCTGTGCTCACCCTTTACCTCTAGCTGCTGTGCTCACCCTTTACCTCTAGCTGCTGTGCTCACCCTTTACCTCTAGCTGCTGTGCTCACCCTTTACCTCTAGCTGCTGTGCTCACACCTTTACCTCTAGCTGCTGTGCTCACCCTTTACCTCTAGCTGCTGTGCTCACCCTTTACCTCTAGCTGCTGTGCTCACACCTTTACCTCTAGCTGCTGTGCTCACCCTTTACCTCTAGCTGCTGTGCTCACACCTTTACCTCTAGCTGCTGTGCTCACCCTTTACCTCTAGCTGCTGTGCTCACCCTTTACCTCTAGCTGCTGTGCTCACCCTTTACCTCTAGCTGCTGTGCTCACACCTTTACCTCTAGCTGCTGTGCTCACACCTTTACCTCTAGCTGCTGTGCTCACCCTTTACCTCTAGCTGCTGTGCTCACCCTTTACCTCTAGCTGCTGTGCTCACCCTTTACCTCTAGCTGCTGTGCTCACCCTTTACCTCTAGCTGCTGTGCTCACCCTTTACCTCTAGCTGCTGTGCTCACCCTTTACCTCTAGCTGCTGTGCTCACCCTTTACCTCTAGCTGCTGTGCTCACCCTTTACCTCTAGCTGCTGTGCTCACCCTTTACCTCTAGCTGCTGTGCTCACCCTTTACCTCTAGCTGCTGTGCTCACCCTTTACCTCTAGCTGCTGTGCTCACACCTTTACCTCTAGCTGCTGTGCTCACCCTTTACCTCTAGCTGCTGTGCTCACCCTTTACCTCTAGCTGCTGTGCTCACACCTTTACCTCTAGCTGCTGTGCTCACACCTTTACCTCTAGCTGCTGTGCTCACCCTTTACCTCTAGCTGCTGTGCTCACCCTTTACCTCTAGCTGCTGTGCTCACACCTTTACCTCTAGCTGCTGTGCTCACACCTTTACCTCTAGCTGCTGTGCTCACCCTTTACCTCTAGCTGCTGTGCTCACACCTTTACCTCTAGCTGCTGTGCTCACACCTTTACCTCTAGCTGCTGTGCTCACACCTTTACCTCTAGCTGCTGTGCTCACCCTTTACCTCTAGCTGCTGTGCTCACCCTTTACCTCTAGCTGCTGTGCTCACGCCTTTACCTGTAACAATGACATCACATTTAGACACCACCTACTGTAAGGCCTTTCCCCCTGGCAACATGACTCACCTGACTTGCTTTTGGGAGTGTTTTTTTTATTGTGTTTAGACTTAATTTATGTTTGAATGTCGGGAAAGGATATTGTTTATTTGTATGAGGGAAGATTATTATTATTATTATTATTATTATTATTATTATTATTAGGGAAGACCAGGTGGTAGAAGTTATTTGGAACACAATTTTCAAGGCTGTTTATTTTTAGTTCTCTGCCGTTTTCATTGTGGGTCATCGGGGAGGATATTTTCTAGTCTGTAATATAGAGCCTCAACTCCATTATGATATCATGAAACACCTTCGTTTGGGCTCGTTGCTCTTTCGACGATGAATCACAATTAATAAAGACATTTTGTTTCTGTGCCTAGGTCCCAAGGAATATTCTCTAGTGTTGCAATTCACACCTATAGGCTACTGCACACATCCACACACTATTGGACAGAACACACTCATGTAATGACATAGAAGTCATGTACTCTTGCAATAACAGGGCAAAGACGAGACGTCGTCAAAGCTGGAAAAAATGTCACAAGACGGAAAGATAGAGAGCGTAAAACAGGACCAAGCTCATATTGGTCCAGTACCCTGGGCGGCAGGGTAGCCTAGTGGTTAGAGCATTGGACTAGTAACCGGAAGGTTGCAAGTTCAAATCCCCGGGGTGACTAGAGGACTAGGGCATGGGGGGTGACTAGAGGACTAGGGCATGGGGGGTGACTAGAGGACTAGGGCATGGGGGTGACTAGAGGACTAGGGCATGGGGGTGACTAGAGGACTAGGGCATGGGGGTGACTAGAGGACTAGGGCATGGGGGTGACTAGAGGACTAGGGCATGGGGGTGACTAGAGGACTAGGGCATAGGGGGGTGACTAGAGGACTAGGGCATAGGGGGGTGACTAGAGGACTAGGGCATAGGGGGGTGACTAGAGGACTAGGGCATGGGGGGGTGACTAGAGGACTAGTGCATGGGGGGGTGACTGCAGGACTAGAGCATGTGGAGGTGACTAGAGGACTACAGTCACAAGACACAGGCCTCACTAACCCTAGAATTTCAAAAGCAAACAGCTGGAGGCAGGGCTTTCTCCTATAGAACTCCATTTTTATGGAATGGTCTGCCTATTTATATGAGACACACAGACTCAATCTCAACTTTTAAGTCTTTATTGAAGACTCATCTCTTCAGTAGGTCCTATGATTGAGTGTAGTCTGGCCCAGGAGTGTGAAGGTGAACGACAAGACACTGGAGCAACGAACCGCCCTTGCTGTCTCTGCCTGGCCGGTTCCCCTCTCTCCACTGGGATTCTCTGCCTCTAACGCTATTACAGGGGCTGAGTCACTGACTTACTTACTGGTGCTCTACAATGCCGTTCCTAGGAGGGGTTCATCAATTGAGTGGGTTGAGTCACTGACGTGATCTTCTGTTGCGGGTTGGTTCCCCCCTTGGGTTGTGCTGTGGCAGAGATCTTTGTGGGCTATACTCGGCCTTGTCTCAGGATGGTAAGTTGGTGGTTGAAGATATCCCTCTCGTGGTGTGGGGGTTGTGCTTTGGCAAAGTGGGTGGGGTTATATCCTGCCTGTTTGGCCCTGTCCGGGGGTATCGTCGGATGGGGCCACAGTGTCTCCCGACCCTTCCTGTCTCAGCCTCCAGTATTTGTGCTGCAGTAGTTTATGTGTCTGGGGGCTAGGGTCAGTCTGTTATATCTGGAGTATTTCTCCTGTCTTGATAAACTTGGGAATTCATTTTTCTGTTAATAATAGCAAGCTGTCCAGGCCCTGAGGCAGCGAAGAAGCCCCAAACCATGATGCTCCCTCCACCATACTTTACAGTTGGGATGAGGTTTTGATGTTGGTGTGCTGTGCCTTTTTTCTCTCCACACATAGTGTTGTATGTTCCTTCCAAACAACACAACTGTAGTTTTAATCTGCCCACAGAATGTTTTGCCAGAAGCGCTGTGGAACATCCTGGTGCACTTTTTCAAACTTCAGAGTTTTGGGGGGGCAGCAGTGGCTTCTTCCGTGGTGTCCTCCCATGAACACCATTCTTGTTTAGTGTTTTCCATATCGTAGACTCGCCAACAGAGATGTTAGCATGTTCCAGAGATTGATTTCCATAAGTATTTAGCTGACGCTAGGATTCGTCTTAACCTCAATGAGCATTCTGTGCTGTGCTCTTGCAGTCATCTTTGCAGGACAGCCACTCCTAGGGAGAGCAGCAACAGTGTTGAACTTTCTCCATTTATAGACCATTTTGTCTTACCGTGGACTGATGAACATCGAGGCTTTTAGAGATACTTTTGTAACCCTTTCCAGCTTTATGCAAGTCAACAATTCTTCATCTTAGGTCTTCTGAGATCTCTTTGGTTCACATCAGTAAATAAACATTTTGTGAGTTTTTATAGGGCAAGGCAGCTCTAACCAACATCTCCAATCTCGTCTCATTGATTTGACTCCAGGTTAGCTGACTCCTGACTCCAATGAGCTAATTGGAGAAGTTATTAGCCTAGGGGGTTCACATACTTTTTTCAACCTACACTGAATGTTTAAATTATGTATTCAATATAGACAACAACAATGCAATAACTTGTGTGTTAGCACACTATGTTTGTCTATTGTTGCTAGAGCAAGAGGGGAGACCGAGGAATCAAATCAAATCTAATTGTATTTGTCACATGTGCTGAGTACAACAGGTGTAGATAGACCTTACAGTGAAATGCTGAATACAACAGGTGTAGTAGACCTTACAGTGAAATGCCGAATACAACAGGTGTAGTAGACCTCACAGTGAAATGCTGAATACAACAGGTGTAGTAGACCTCACAGTGAAATGCTGAATACAACAGGTGTAGTAGACCTCACAGTGAAATGCTGAATACAACAGGTGTAGGTAGACCTCACAGTGAAATGCTGAATACAACAGGTGTAGTAGACCTCACAGTGAAATGCTGAATACAACAGGTGTAGTAGACCTTACAGTGAAATGCTGAATACAACAGGTGTAGTAGACCTTACAGTGAAATGCTGAATACAACAGGTGTAGTAGACCTTACAGTGAAATGCTGAATACAACAGGTGTAGTAGACCTTACAGTGAAATGCTGAATACAACAGGTGTAGTAGACCTCACAGTGAAATGCTGAATACAACAGGTGTAGTAGTCCTTACAGTGAAATGCTGAATACAACAGGTGTAGTAGACCTTACAGTGAAATGCTGAATACAACAGGTGTAGTAGACCTTACAGTGAAATGCTGAATACAACAGGTGTAGTAGACCTCACAGTGAAATGCTGAATACAACAGGTGTAGTAGACCTCACAGTGAAATGCTGAATACAACAGGTGTAGTAGACCTCACAGTGAAATGCTGAATACAACAGGTGTAGTAGACCTCACAGTGAAATGCTGAATACAACAGGTGTAGTAGACCTCACAGTGAAATGCTGAATACAACAGGTGTAGTAGACCTTACAGTGAAATGCTGAATACAACAGGTGTAGTAGACCTTACAGTGAAATGCTGAATTACAACAGGTGTAGTAGACCTTACAGTGAAATGCTGAATACAACAGGTGTAGTAGACCTTACAGTGAAATGCTGAATACAACAGGTGTAGTAGACCTTACAGTGAAATGCTGAATACAACCGGTGTAGTAGACCTTACAGTGAAATGCTGAATACAACAGGTGTAGTAGACCTTACAGTGAAATTCTGAATACAACAGGTGTAGTAGACCTTACAGTGAAATGCTGAATACAACAGGTGTAGTAGACCTTACAGTGAAATGCTGAATACAACAGGTGTAGTAGACCTTACAGTGAAATGCTGAATACAACAGGTGTAGTAGACCTTACAGTGAAATGCTGAATACAACAGGTGTAGTAGACCTTACAGTGAAATGCTGAATACAACAGGTGTAGTAGACCTTACAGTGAAATGCTGAATACAACAGGTGTAGTAGACCTTACAGTGAAATGCTGAATACAACAGGTGTAGTAGACCTTACAGTGAAATGCTGAATACAACAGGTGTAGTAGACCTTACAGTGAAATGCTGAATACAACAGGTGTAGTAGACCTCACAGTGAAATGCTGAATACAACCGGTGTAGTAGACCTCACAGTGAAATGCTGAATACAACAGGTGTAGTAGACCTTACAGTGAAATTCTGAATACAACAGGTGTAGTAGACCTTACAGTGAAATTCTGAATACAACAGGTGTAGTAGACCTTACAGTGAAATGCTGAATACAACAGGTGTAGTAGACCTTACAGTGAAATGCTGAATACAACAGGTGTAGTAGACCTCACAGTGAAATTCTGAATACAACAGGTGTATTAGACCTTACAGTGAAATGCTGAATACAACAGGTGTAGTAGACCTTACAGTGAAATGCTGAATACAACAGGTGTAGTAGACCTTACAGTGAAATTCTTACTTACGAGACCCTAACGAACAATGCAGTTAATAAACATTTTGGGGGGAAATAAGAATAATTCAAATAAGAATAAGAAATAAAAGTAACAAGTAATTAAAGAGCAGCAGTAAAATAACAATAACGAGACTATATACATGGGGCGTACTGGTACAGAGTCAATGTGCGGGGGCACCGGCTAGTCGAAGACATTGAGGTAATATGAACATGTAGGTAGAGTTATTAAAGTGACTATGCATAGATGATAACAACAGAGAGTAGCAGTGGTGTAAAAGAGGGGGAGTTGGTGTTCAGCAGTCTTATGGCTTGGGGGTAGAAGCTGTTTAGAATCCTCTTGGACCTAGACTTGGTGCTCCGGTACCGCTTCCCGTGCGGGTAGCAGAGAGAACAGTCTATGACTTGGCTCTCCGGTACCGCTTGCCGTGTGGTAGCAGAGAGAACAGTCTATGACTTGGCTCTCCGGTACAGCTTGTCGTGAGGTAGCAGAGGTAACAGTCTATGACTTGGCTCTCCGGTACCGCTTGCCGTGTGGTAGCAGAGAGAACAGTCTATGACTTGGCTCTCCGGTACCGCTTGCCGTGCGGGTAGCAGAGAGAATAGTCTATGACTTGGCTCTCCGGTACCGCTTGCCGTAAGGTAGTAGAGAGAACAGTCTATGACTTGGCTCTCCGGTACCGCTTGCCGTGCGGGTAGCAGAGAGAACAGTCTATGACTTGGCTCTCCGGTACCGCTTGCCGTGTGGTAGCAGAGAGAACAGTCTATGACTTGGCTCTCCGGTACAGCTTGTCGTGAGGTAGCAGAGGTAACAGTCTATGACTTGGCTCTCCGGTACCGCTTGCCGTGTGGTAGCAGAGAGAACAGTCTATGACTTGGCTCTCCGGTACCGCTTGCCGTGCGGGTAGCAGAGAGAACAGTCTATGACTTGGCTCTCCGGTACCGCTTGCCGTAAGGTAGTAGAGAGAACAGTCTATGACTTGGCTCTCCGGTACCGCTTGCCGTGCGGGTAGCAGAGAGAACAGTTTATGACTTGGCTCTCCGGTACCGCTTGCCGTAAGGTAGTAGAGAGAACAGTCTATGACTGGGGTGGCTGGAGTCTTTGACAATTTTTAGGGCCTTTCTCTGACACCGCCTGGTGTAGAGGTCCTGGATGGCAGGAAGCTTTGCCCCAGTGATGTACTGGGCCGTACGCACTACCCTCTGTAGTGCCTTGCGGTCGGAGGCCGAGCAGATGACATCACAAATCCTCGTCAGACCAAGTCTTTGAATGCCCTGCTCCTTAAAGTTTACAGTTGTGTCAACAAAAAAAACCACACCATTTTGCTCCCAACATTTTGACCCTTCAGTACTTTCCTGTATTGATACTTGGGATATTTGCTTTTGTCAGTAAAAGTTGACATCTTTAAATATTTCTCTACCCCTTAATTTCCTCTTCAAATCGTAGACCCTGCCCACAAGGATGAAAACCATGTGCGCACACACACACACACACACACACACACACACACTGCAGTTCAGTATTTAGATTTGGGGTGTCATATGATAACATACCTGGATTAACAGGTAAACCTCTCATTAACATTTTTAGTCATTTAGCAGACGCTCTTATCCAGAACGACTTACAGTTACATCATTTATCTTAAGATACCTCGGTGAGACAACCACATATTACAATCTTATCAGGTACATTTTCCCTCAACGAAGTATTCATCAGCACTGTCAGGACAAGACACGTGCCATTTTGTGTATATTTTTTGGAGGGGAGGGTGGTGCATTGGGTGGTGCATTGGGTGGCTCCATGAGAGTTATTAAAGAATACTCTTCAAAGAGGCCAAGTTTGGGAAACCAGGAGCTATACCATAAAGATCCCTTCATGTCCTCATGACATGTAGTCCAATAAGACCACTCATGTCCTCATTACTCATGTCCTCACTACCCATGTCCTCACTACTCATGTCCTCACTACTCATGTCCTCACTACTCATGTCCTCACTACTCATGTCCTCACTACTCATGTCCTCACTACCCATGTCCTCACTACTCATGTCCTCACTACTCATGTCCTCACTACTCATGTCCTCACTACTCATGTCCTCATATCCTCACTACTCATGTCCTCACTACTCATGTCCTCATATCCTCACTACTCATGTCCTCACTACTCATGTCCTCACTACTCATGTCCTCACTACTCATGTCCTCATGTCCTCACTACTCATGTCCTCACTACTCATGTCCTCACTACTCATGTCCTCACTACTCATGTCCTCACTACTCATGCCCTCACTACTCATGCCCTCACTACTCATGTCCTCATATCCTCACTACTCATGTCCTCATATCCTCACTACTCATGTCCTCACTACTCATGTCCTCACTACTCATGTCCTCACTACTCATGTCCTCACTACTCATGTCCTCATGTCCTCACTACTCATGTCCTCACTACTCATGTCCTCACTACTCATGTCCTCACTACTCATGTCCTCACTACTCATGTCCTCACTACTCATGTCCTCATATCCTCACTACTCATGTCCTCACTACTCATGTCCTCATATCCTCACTACTCATGTCCTCACTACTCATGTCCTCACTACTCATGTCCTCACTACTCATGTCCTCACTACTCATGTCCTCATGTCCTCACTACTCATGTCCTCACTACTCATGTCCTCATGTCCTCACTACTCATGTCCTCACTACTCATGTCCTCATGACATGTAGTCCAATAAGACCACTCATGTCCTCACTACCCATGTCCTCACTACTCATGTCCTCACTACTCATGTCCTCACTACTCATGTCCTCACTACTCATGTCCTCACTACTCATGTCCTCACTACTCATGTCCTCATATCCTCACTACTCATGTCCTCATGTCCTCACTACTCATGTCCTCACTACTCATGTCCTCACTACTCATATCCTCACTACTCATGTCCTCATATCCTCACTACTCATGTCCTCACTACTCATGTCCTCACTACTCATGTCCTCACTACTCATGTCCTCATTACTCATGTCCTCACTACTCATGTCCTCACTACTCATGTCCTCACTACTCATGTCCTCACTACTCATGTCCTCACTACTCATGTCCTCACTACTCATGTCCTCACTACTCATGTCCTCATTACTCATGTCCTCATGTCCTCACTACTCATGTCCTCATTACTCATGTCCTCACTACTCATGTCCTCACTACTCATGTCCTCACTACTCATGTCCTCATGTCCTCACTACTCATGTCCTCACTACTCATGTCCTCACTACTCATGTCCTCACTACTCATGTCCTCACTACTCATATCCTCTACTCATGTCCTCACTACTCATGTCCTCACTACTCATGTCCTCATGTCCTCACTACTCATGTCCTCATGTCCTCACTACTCATGTCCTCACTACTCATGTCCTCATGACATGTAGTCCAATAAGACCACTCATGTCCTCACTACCCATGTCCTCACTACTCATGTCCTCACTACTCATGTCCTCATATCCTCACTACTCATGTCCTCATTACTCATGTCCTCATTACTCATGTCCTCACTACTCATGTCCTCACTACTCATGTCCTCACTACTCATGTCCTCACTACTCATGTCCTCACTACTCATGTCCTCACTACTCATGTCCTCACTACTCATATCCTCACTACTCATGTCCTCATATCCTCACTACTCATGTCCTCATGTCCTCACTACTCATGTCCTCACTACTCATGTCCTCACTACTCATGTCCTCATTACTCATGTCCTCACTACTCATGTCCTCACTACTCATGTCCTCATGTCCTCACTACTCATGTCCTCATTACTCATGTCCTCACTACTCATGTCCTCACTACTCATGTCCTCACTACTCATGTCCTCATGTCCTCACTACTCATGTCCTCACTACTCATGTCCTCACTACTCATGTCCTCATGTCCTCACTACTCATGTCCTCACTACTCATGTCCTCATGTCCTCACTACTCATGTCCTCACTACTCATGTCCTCACTACTCATGTCCTCACTACTCATGTCCTCACTACTCATGTCCTCACTACTCATGTCCTCATGTCCTCACTACTCATGTCCTCACTACTCATGTCCTCATGTCCTCACTACTCATGTCCTCATGTCCTCACTACTCATGTCCTCACTACTCATGTCCTCACTACTCATGTCCTCACTACTCATGTCCTCATGTCCTCACTACTCATGTCCTCACTACTCATGTACTCATGTCCTCACTACTCATGTCCTCACTACTCATGTCCTCACTACTCATGTCCTCACTACTCATGTCCTCACTACTCATGTCCTCATGTCCTCATGTCCTCACTACTCATGTCCTCACTACTCATGTCCTCACTACTCATGTCCTCATGTCCTCACTACTCATGTCCTCGCTACTCATGTCCTCACTACTCATGTCCTCACTACTCATGTCCTCACTACTCATGTCCTCACTACTCATGTCCTCATGTCCTCACTACTCATGTCCTCACTACTCATGTCCTCATGTCCTCACTACTCATGTCCTCATGTCCTCACTACTCATGTCCTCATGTCCTCACTACTCATGTCCTCATGTCCTCACTACTCATGTCCTCATGTCCTCACTACTCATGTCCTCACTACTCATGTCCTCATGTCCTCACTACTCATGTCCTCACTACTCATGTCCTCATGTCCTCACTACTCATGTCCTCACTACTCATGTCCTGATTACTCATGTCCTCATGTCCTCACTACTCATGTCCTCACTACTCATGTCCTCACTACTCATGTCCTCACTACTCATGTCCTCACTACTCATGTCCTCACTACTCATGTCCTCACTACTCATGTCCTCACTACTCATGTCCTCATGTCCTCACTACTCATGTCCTCACTACTCATGTCCTGATTACTCATGTCCTCATGTCCTCACTACTCATGTCCTCACTACTCATGTCCTCATGTCCTCACTACTCATGTCCTCACTACTCATGTCCTGATTACTCATGTCCTCATGTCCTCACTACTCATGTCCTCACTACTCATGTCCTCACTACTCATCACTACTCATGTCCTCACTACTCATGTCCTCACTACTCATGTCCTCATGTCCTCACTACTCATGTCCTCACTACTCATGTCCTCACTAGTCATGTCCTCATTACTCATGTCCTCATGTCCTCACTACTCATGTCCTCACTACTCATGTCCTCATGTCCTCACTACTCATGTCCTCATGTCCTCATGACATGTAGTCCAATAAGACCACTCATGTCCTCACTACTCATGTCCTCACTACTCATGTCCTCATATCCTCACTACTCATGTCCTCACTACTCATGTCCTCACTACTCATGTCCTCACTACTCATGTCCTCACTACTCATGGCCTCACTACTCATGTCCTCACTACTCATGTCCTCACTACTCATGTCCTCATGTCCTCACTACTCATGTCCTCACTACTCATGTCCTCATGTCCTCACTACTCATGTCCTCACTACTCATGTCCTCATTACTCATGTCCTCACTACTCACTACTCATGTCCTCATTACTCATGTCCTCACTACTCACTACTCATGTCCTCATTACTCATGTCCTCACTACTCATGTCCTCATTACTCATGTCCTCACTACTCATATCCTCATTACTCATATCCTCATTACTCATGTCCTCATTACTCATGTCCTCACTACTCATGTCCTCACTACTCATGTCCTCACTACTCATGTCCTCACTACTCATGTCCTCGTGAAATGTAGTCCAACAAGACCACTCATCGTTCTCTACTGTTGATTAGATTTAAACAAACAATATGGGAATCGTCATGGTCACAACCATAAACTGTCAACTTAATCTGCCCGATAAATTAATAATAATAATAATAATAATATATGCCATTTAGCAGACGCTTTTATCCAAAGCGACTTACAGTCATGTGTGCATACATTGTACGTATGGGTGGTCCCGGGAATGGAACCCACTACCCTGGCGTTACAAGCGCCATGCTCTACTAACTGAGCTACAGAACCATAATAGAATTTACATTTTGGTTCAAATATGTTACATTTAACTAGGTTTTAGATTTGTAAATCAACCAACTGAGGAGAAACTAAATCGCTACTGTGTATATATCACTTGAAGGGAAAAAAAAAGGTCTATTTTTGTCAACTGGTGTAAACATCAACTCCATCAGAGAGCTGAGAGATCTGATAGAATGGTTACGTTTTCATTGGTGATTTTCAAATGAATCATTTTCCATATGTAGACATGTTTGTATTGCACTTTAATTTTCTAGAGGCTAATATTTGTAATATATCTAGAAGAAAAAGAAACGCACACCTATTAAGACTAGGTGCAGGCTAGCGGAATAGAAACTTAAATTTGTTTTGCATCTGAGCTCCTAGAGTGTACGGCCCTCTTTTATTTTCTAGAGGCTAATATATGTCTGTTTTGAGTATCTGTTGTCAACTCAGTCACTGATGGCTAACCCCCTTAAGATCGTTTTTTTTTGGGGGGGGGGGTCCATATTCAGAAAAAATATTGCATTTACTGTCCTGCAACATAATGCTTAAATGATTGAAGTAGTTGCTGTGTTAGACTTACGACATAATGTTTGATTTTATAAATGTTGTTTTACGTTCTAAATCTAGAATAACATGCCAAAATGCTAACAAAATTAGCCCTGGAACATTCAATCGTGCTATAAAACAATAACATGCCAAAATGCTAACAAAATTAGCCCTGGAACATTCAATCGTGCTATAAAACAATAACATGGCAAAATGCTAACAAAATTAGCCCTGGAACATTTAATAGTGCTATAAAACAATAACAATAACATGCCAAAATGCTAACAAAATTAGCCCTGGAACATGCAATAGTGCTATAAAACAATAAAATGCCAAAATGCTAACAAAATTAGCCCTGGAACATGCAATAGTGCTATATAACAATAACATGCCAAAATGCTAACACAATTAGCCCTGGAACATGCAATAGTGCTATAAAACAATAACATGCCAAAATGCTAACAAAATTAGCCCTGGAACATGCAATAGTGCTATAAAACAATAACATGCCAAAATGCTAACACAATTAGCCCTGGAACATGCAATAGTGCTATAAAACAATAACAATAACATGCCATAATGCTAACAAAATTAGCCCTGGAACATGCAATAGTGCTATAAAACAATAACATGCCAAAATGCTAACACAATTAGCCCTGGAACATGCAATAGTGCTATAAAACAATAACATGCCAAAATGCTAATAAAATTAGCCCTGGAACATGCAATAGTGCTATAAAACAATAACATGCCAAAATGCTAACACAATTAGCCCTGGAACATGCAATAGTGCTATAAAACAATAACAATAACATGCCAAAATGCTAACAAAATTAGCCCTGGAACATGCAATAGTGCTATAAAACAATAACAATAACATGCCAAAATGCTAACACAATTAGCCCTGGAACATGCAATAGTGCTATATAACAATAACAATAACATGCCAAAGTGCTAACAAAATTAGCCCTGGAACATGCAATAGTGATATAAAACAATAACATGCCAAAATGCTAACACAATTAGCCCTGGAACATGCAATAGTGCTATAAAACAATAACAATAACATGCCAAAATGCTAACAAAATTAGCCCTGGAACATGCAATAGTGCTATAAAACAATAACATGCCAAAATGCTAACACAATTAGCCCTGGAACATGCAATCGTGCTATAAAACAATAACAATAACATGCCAAAATGCTAACAAAATTAGCCCTGGAACATGCAATAGTGCTATAAAACAATAACAATAACATGCCAAAATGCTAACAAAATTAGCCCTGGAACATGCAATAGTGCTATAAAACAATAACAATAACATGCCAAAATGCTAACACAATTAGCCCTGGAACATGCAATAGTGCTATAAAACAATAACATGCCAAAATGCTAACAAAATTAGCCATGGAACATTCAATAGTGCTATAAAATAAAACAGAAAGAGGTTTGGAGATTTTTATTACAGATTTGAATAATTAAACATTAAAGGACAATAATTGTACAAATTAAATGTATTTTATGGCGTTTGATGGAGTCAGACACCAGTTACTTGCCTTTTATGAAATAACTTGTTTTTTGTATTATTGGGATGTTGTTATTTTACATGGTTTGATAGCTGATACTTTGGTATATCAAAATATATATTTCAAATGCTGTTAATATTAAGACAAATATTTGTGGCAAAAAGTCCCATCTTTCAAGAATCCCCGAGCTATAAAACAGAAACATTTGTCTCTCAGCCTCATGGGAAAATGGGTAAAATAGCATGAGATTAGCTATAAAACTGCACATTTTTCTCTCTGCCCCATGGCGACAGCAACAAAATATATATATAGATATTTTGGGGGGGTTTGTTTCTGGTTTTGGGAGGAGGGGTTCTTGCTCCGACCTTGCGGGGCCAGGCGAAACTGCCACTGAGCAATAGTGAAGAACTCATTTAAATATGCCACCCTCAAGCATTACGGATTTCATTAGATATGATGGATGTTCCTATACGTCACATCGTTATTTTATTGGTGAATACAGTAATATAGCCTAGTCTTAAAGATTGTCACGGATTGTTCATGAACTATAGGTTACGAATTCGGCAACACTTTAATTTAAGTTAAATGATCTCACTCAAACAGGTTTATTTTATATATATATATATATATATTGTGTCAATAGTTCATCTCTCTCTCTATATATATATAGATTAACTATTGACACTATATATATATATATATATATAAATATATATGTGTGTCAATAGTTCATCTCTCTCTCTCTATATATAGATAGATAGATAGAGAGATTAACTATTGACACTATATATATATTGTGTCAATAGTTAATCTCTCTCTCTATATATATATATATAGATAGATAGAGAGAGATTAACTATTGACACAATTCTAACTCTCAGAAATGTGACAATCTAAACGATGTAAATCAGGTCATTACTCCAGTCAGGAGTTGTGGAAAATTGGTCGAAGACATTAATTGTCCATGATCCAAGGTGTTATGAAAGTTCACGTGAATGCAGGGTTCGTTTATAACCATTCTTATGAGGACCATTCTCATTTCAAAGCATCAGGGTTTTGTTTACACATAATTCTCCAGTGCATCTTTAGCCAAATTATAGCTATCAAATATAGCGTTGGAACATTACTTAATTAAATCAAATATTTGTTTTGATATTTCTGGTTGAATAGTTTAACATTTAGACTGCAAACACATGTACATGCCTAGCAATCCAATCTCACCAAAAGTAAGAGTCATAGGTACATCAGACACGTTATTATTTTCGATACGAAAAATATGAGACATTTTCCTCGAAACACAGGATGACTTCCAGTCACATAGTTGAATAGACTACTAATAGGATATACGGGTTTGTACGAGAAGTTAAAGAAAACCACCTGCATTTCCAATCCTCCAAAACTACAATCTCATAAAAAAGTATATATGTTATCCTGCATGATAAAATAACTTTTAATTGCTTTTTATCTGTGTGTTCTGGATGGGGCTGTAGTACTCAACGCACCTTGACTTACCATCCACCGTGTCTCTTCCAAATTGGTGCGCCTTGCTCCGGCGCTTTCCGACCAGCAGGTGGCGACAAACAACCAGGAAAATACCCGCGTTCACCACGCCATGGACCAGTGAGGATGTTCCATTATGCGGTCGGCTGTGGTCCGCATCACTAATCACTGCCTGTCTGTCGGGGATGCAGTAGGCTACACACACACACACACACACACACACACACACACACACACACACACACACACACACACACACACACAAGCCCCTCTGAAAGGTGAATCGCTCGTCGACCATAGCCAAAATGCAGATTTCATACAGCACCTAAAACGTTGGCAATTGTTTCTTGTCTTGGATGATACCACGGCATCTCACCTGGCTAGGCTATTAGATTATGTTTAATTGTCCTTTCAAATGGATCTTGAAATTGGTTGTAGCTTGACTTCTAATATAACCTAGCCTCCTTGCAACGCGGGTATGTGTGGACATCAGATTTAGCACCGGGCTATGGCTACCCTGTAACATATATTAACAGGTTTATTGCAATAAAACACTTGCTTTAATTTTTTTCATGCATAAACTCATTATTATTATAGAAGCTATCAAGAATTTGCGCCACATGTAGCCTAATTATTAGCATTATAGGCTAAATTGTCTTTAAGAACATGTCAAATGCGTTGTGTTCCTGTGTCAATCCATGTAACATATGGGCACATGTATAGTCTAGGTATGTGTATAAATGTATAATTATATTGCAGATTATGGCAGCGTTTCCCAAAAGTCGGTCCTCAGGAACCTAGGGAGTGAACGTTTTGGTTTTTGCCGTAACACTTCAAGGCTGATTCAAATGATTAAATATTGATGATTAGTTGATTATTTGAATCAGCTGTTTAGACCGAGTGAAACTAGCATCGCGTACGTGTATGTCATTTCATAGAGTGGGAGCTCATCGCACATTGTCCATTTCGCGTAGCCTCCGGTCACTATGCTGATGATGTGGGTGTCGAGTTCAATATACTCTACATGTATCTCCATGAAGTGTGCACACAACACGCACGCGATTTCCTACTGAGACTGAGTTTTATTCACGCGACTAATTTTGCGACCTGTAAAAATAAAAAAAACTTCTGAAAGCGATATTTTTTTTTTAACCTGAGTTTTGTTGAGAAGCTATAGAAGTGTATAACCCTGAACCCTGTACCCCGAGAATTAGGTGGAGGGACTTCAACTCTTCAAAGGCGGACCCGATTCCATCAATTGACCACTTCTCTATAGTTCAAGGAAAGCAAACATTCACTCTATTTTCAGCTCCATGGTTGTGATAATGGCTGATCCGCTTCAGAATGTGTGCGCGTGTGTGTCTGTGCGAGCGTGTGCGTGTGTGGAAAGGGGCCACCACTGCCGCCACTTCGCCTTCAGTTCAGAAGCTCTACGGACCACTGCCGGCCACACTAGTGACGTGGGGGAGGAGAACTTGCATAAAAGAACTAGGGGCTGGTTAGAACGCCCATTATACCAAGAGCCGCGTAAGAGTGGGGAAGGGACATGTAAATGCGGCTACTGTGACCACCCAGGAGGTAGCCTACCACCGGGGGCGTACTGGGTACTACTACCACCACCAGGGGCGGAATTTCATCCTCACCAGCCCACATCACTGCGTGTGCCACCATCTCACTCTAGACTAATATTTTCCCCTGAATCATCACCTACCCTAAGTGTTCATCACTATCACAGGGCTCCAGACTAACATGTTCCCCTGAATCATCACCTACCCTAAGTGTTCATCACTATCACAGGGCTCCAGACTAACATGTTCCCCTGAATCATCACCTACCCTAAGTGTTCATCACTATCACAGGGCTCCAGACTAACATGTTCCCCTGAATCATCACCTACCCTAAGTGTTCATCACTATTACAGGGCTCCAGACTAACATGTTCCCCTGAATCATCACCTACCCTAAGTGTTCATCACTATCACAGGGCTCCAGACTAACATGTTCCCCTGAATCATCACCTACCCTAAGTGTTCATTACTATTACAGGGCTCCAGACTAACATGTTCCCCTGAATCATCACCTACCCTAAGTGTCATTACTATCACAAGGACTCCAGACTAACATTTTCTGTCACTATCTTCTACAGTGGCACCATGCCTCCACAATAGTTTTTCTCCAATAGAGATGAATTACATTCTTCTTTATGTGCACTAACTAATATCACAGGCTAATTCATTTGGAGTTTGACACCTGAGGAAGTGGAAACTCAAAACACATGAACTAGATCTCTAACTCTAAATATAATACCCAGCATAGGAGGCTGGTGAGGGGAGGACGGCTCATAATTTAGGCGCCACCAACCCGCCTGTGACACCCAATGCTGGTAGCCATGTATTCATCCAACAGTAAATGTAATGTCCTATGAAAACGTTGGAGTTGTAGGCTACTACCCATGACACCTACGGCACCTTCAGAAAGTATTCATACCCCTTGACTTATTCCCCCCCCAAAAAAAATGATATTACAACCTGAATTGTCACCCATCTGCACACAATACCCCATAATGACATCACAATACCCCATAATGACATCACAATACCCCATAATGACATCACAATACCCCATAATGACATCACAATACCCCATAATGACATCACAATACCCCATAATGACATCACAATACCCCATAATGACATCACAATACCCCATAATGACATCACAATACCCCATAATGACATCACAATACCCCATAATGACATCACAATACCCCATAATGACATCACAATACCCCATAATGACATCACAATACCCCATAATGACATCACAATACCCCATAATGACATCACAATACCACATAATGACATCACAATACCCCATAATGACATCACAATACCCCATAATGACATCACAATACCCCATTAACGACAAAGTGAAAACATGTTTTTAGAATTTTTTGCTAATTTATTGAAAATGAAATACAGAAATATCTCATTTACGTACAGTATTCACACCCCTGAGTCAATACATGTTAGAATCACCTTTGCCAGCGATGACAGTTGGGTGTCTTTCTGGGTCCGTCTCTCTAAAAGCTTTCCACACCTGGATTGTGCAACATTTGTCTATTCTTTTTTATTTTTTATTCTTCAAGCTCTGTCAAGTTATTTGTTGATCATTGCTAGGCAACCATTTTCAAGTCTTGCCATAGATTTTCAAGCTGATTTAAGGAAAAACTGTAACTAGGCCTCTCAGGAACAGTCACTGTCTTCTTGGTAAGCAGCTTCAGTGTATATTTGCCCTCGTCTTTTAGGTGATTGTCCTGCTAAAAGGTGTCTAGTGGAAAGCAGACTGAACCTGGTTTTTACCTGTACTTAGCTCTGTTCCACTTCTTTTTATCCCAGAAAACTCCCTCGTCTTTGCCAATGACAAGCATATCCGTAACATTAACAGCACCATCAACAAGGCAGGTCCTACAGGCCCTAGTCTTGTCTCACCTGGTCTACTGTTCAGTTGTGTTGTTCAGGTGCCACAACGAGGTATTGACATCTTGAATGCACAGAGCTGTCTGTTTGAACAACTGGCACACAGCTCAGACACCCAACATACCCCACAAGACATGCCACCAGAGGTCTGTTTGAACAACTGGCACACAGCTCAGACACCCAACATACCCCACAAGACATGGCACCAGAGGTCTGTTTGAACAACTGGCACACAGCTCAGACACCCATACATACCCCACAAGACATGGCACCAGAGGTCTATGCTTGAACATATGAAGAGTGGTACTCAGTAATGTGTTGGATTTACCCCAAACAAAACACTTTGTAGTCAGGACATGAAGTTAATTTCTTCGCCACATTTTTTTCCAGTTTAATTTTAGTGCATTATTGCAAACAGGATGCATGTTTTAGAATATTTTTATTCAATACAGGCTTACTACTTTTCACTCCGTCATTTAGCTTAGTATTGTGGAGTAACGACAATGTCGTTGATGCCATCCTCAATTTTCTCCTATCACAGCCATTAATCTCTGTTTTAAAGTTACCATTAGCCTAATGGTGAAATCCCCGAGTGGTTTCCTTCCTTTCTGGCAACTGAGTTAGGAAGGACAAAGTGACAAAGTGTAATTAAGAAAAACACCATGCTCAACAAAGGGATAGTCAACGTCTGCTTTATTTTTTAACCCATCTACCAATAGGTGTCCTTCTTTGCAAGGCATTGGAACCCCCCCTCACACATGTATTTTTGGTTTAATATGTGTTTAAAATTCACTGCTCGACTGAGGGGCCTTGAGATGATGATGTAGTCGTTCAAAAATCATGCTAAACACTATTATTGTAGTTCATGCAACTTATTATGTGACTTGTTAAGCACATGTTTACTCCTGAACTTATTTAGGCTTGTCATGACAAAGGTGTTGAATACTTATTGACTCAAGACATTTCAGCTTTTCATTTTTTAAATGAATTTGTAAAAATGTCTAAAAACATAATTCCACTTTGACATTATGGGGTATTGTGTTTAGGCCAGTGACAACAAAATCTCTATTTAATCCAATATAAATTCAGGCTGTAACACAATAAAATGTGGAAAAAGACCAGGGGTGTGACTACTTTCTGAAGGTGCTGTTTAGGCCTATGCCCTCACAATAGTTGGTGCACATTTTGTGCCACCAACCGCTGCTCCTTATCAAATATCTTGGTCGTAAAATAGTTGGTATTGAGCTAAACTTTGAGAGTTGAGAAATAAGAATGATACCTACAGAAAAGAAGGGCTGATTTACCCTCCTCTCTTTGACATGGACAAGGGGGACGAAGCATAAAAATCTGCGTTTTTCCCAAAATTGAATTTTGAAATGTTATACAATCAGAACACATGTTTACTCTCAAAAGCAAGGGTGGAGAAGAGCTCGCTCAGTACAGCAGCATCCCCCAGCGAGGCGCAGGGGCAGAGCAGACACGTTCGTTACAGGAATCATGACTATAATACACTTTACTGTTTCACCAAATCATGATTTTAGCCGAGAATGTGCTCTTTCTACATTCATAGGCACGGTTTCCAGTTTTGTTTATGATTCATGATCTTGGTTGTCTAACTGATGACAGAGTCGGAACAGGTATTTTTGCTGATGCCGGGTTTGACTTTGAATGAGAGTTTGCGATCAGAAAACCAGGCCAGCCAATCTTGGTAGGAGGGCCAGCCATTTCCCACTGATCAGCCAAAGGCTCATTATAGATTAGTATGACAATATTCAAGTCAATTTTGACCAGCCCACCCAACAAAACATTTGTCCCGCCCATCTGGCATTTGCCAGATGGCCAATCCGCTCCAGGCCACCACCCTCATCTGACTAGAGGCATCCTACCCTCTCCACCCTACCACCCTCATCTGACTAAAGGTATCCTACCCTCTCCACCCTACCACCTCCATCTGACTAGAGGCATCCTACCCTCTCCACCCTACCACCCTCATCTGACTAAAGGTATCCTACCCTCTCCACCCTACCACCCTCATCTGACTAAAGGTATCCTACCCTCTCCACCCTACCACCTCCATCTGACTAGAGG
This sequence comes from Oncorhynchus gorbuscha, assembly GCF_021184085.1. NCBI lineage: Eukaryota > Metazoa > Chordata > Actinopteri > Salmoniformes > Salmonidae > Oncorhynchus > Oncorhynchus gorbuscha. The sequence goes on from NC_060176.1 coordinate 79,186,258, forward strand.
CATCCTACCCTCTCCACCCTACCACCTCCATCTGACTAGAGGCATCCTACCCTCTCCACCCTACCACCCTCATCTGACTAGAGGCATCCTACCCTCTCCACCCTACCACCCTCATCTGACTAGAGGCATCCTACCCTCTCCACCCTACCACCTCCATCTGACTAGAGGCATCCTACCCTCTCCACCCTACCACCCTCATCTGACTAGAGGCATCCTACCCTCTCCACCCTACCACCCTCATCTGACTAGAGGCATCCTACCCTCTCCACCCTACCACCCTCATCTGACTAGAGGCATCCTACCCTCTCCACCCTACCACCTCCATCTGACTAAAGGCATCCTACCCTCTCCACCCTACCACCTCCATCTGACTAGAGGCATCCTACCCTCTCCACCCTACCACCCTCATCTGACTAAAGGTATCCTACCCTCTCCACCCTACCACCCTCATCTGACTAAAGGTATCCTACCCTCTCCACCCTACCACCTCCATCTGACTAGAGGCATCCTACCCTCTCCACCCTACCACCCTCATCTGACTAAAGGTATCCTACCCTCTCCACCCTACCACCCTCATCTGACTAAAGGTATCCTACCCTCTCCACCCTACCACCTCCATCTGACTAAGAAGTCAGCAAATGGAAGTGTTTTTTTTTATATATGCAAAGAAAAAGTCTCAGACTGGCCACTTAACATACAATATTAAGATGGGCAAAAGAACACAGACACTGGACAGAGGAACTCTGCCTAGAAGGCCAGCATCCCGGTGTCGCCTCTTCACTGTTGACGTTGAGACTGGTGTTTTGCGGGTACTATTTAATGAAGCTGCCAGTTGAGGACATGTGAGGCGTCTGTTTCTCAAACTAGACACTCTAATGTATTTGTCCTCTTGTTCAGTTGTGCACCGGGGCCTCCCACTCCTCTTTCTATTCTTGTGAGAGCCAGTTTGCCCTGTTCTGTGAAGGGAGTAGTACACAGCGTTGTACGAGATCTTCAGTTTCATGGCAATTTCTCGCATGGAATAGCCTTCATTTCTCAGAACAAGAATAGACTGATGAGTTTCAGAATAAAGTTATTTGTTTCTGGCCATTTTGAGCCTGTAATTGAACCCACAAATGCTGATGATCCAGATACTCAACTAGTCTAAAGAAGGCCAGTTTTATTGCTTCTTTAATCAGCACAACAGTTTTCAGCTGTGCTAACATAATTGCAGAAGGCTTTTCTAATGATCAATTAGCCTTTTATAATTATACACTTGGATTATCTAACACAATGTGCCATTGGAACACAGGAGTGATGGTTGCTGATAATGGGCCTCTGCACGCCTATGTAGATAATCCATTTAAAAATCATTAACAATGTCTACACTGTATTTCTGATCAATTTGATGTTATTTTAATTGACAAAAAAAAAAGAGTATTTTCTTTCAAAAAATCAGGACATTTCTAAGTGACCCCAAACTTTTGAACAGTAGTGTGTATATATATATATATATATATCTTTTTTTTATAATGTCACACACTGGTTAGTTTTAAATGGAAACACTTATGGGATGTCTGCTTTAGAAGTGATTTCTACGGTCACTAGCCAGTAGGATCTTACGGTACATGTTTCCTATACAGTATGGTCCTTATGGTTGACTAACAGAGGAACATACAGAGTATGGTTTCTGGTTTTAACGGTATAACAGTTAACACCGCACTTTATCTTTTAACTTGGACTAACTTAGAAGCCGGGGTGTAATTGGTGGCACACAGTGGAAATTGAATAGATTTTGGTTGGTAATCATCATGATAAAAATAAATACAAAATAAGAAAAACTCGTGGTCATTTTTTATGCTTCCAAGAATTTAATGGTTATTATTTTAAGCAGTGTTTCAGCCTCAGTCAACCTTCATTAGGGTAACTTTGCATTAAAAAAAGCAACTGACTTGGTGGTGAAGATCCCAATCTAACCAAACACCACTGTTTCTTTAGAATGCTAATAAATAATAATAAACATATTCACAAATGAGAACATTTTCTTACTTGTTTTTAACATCATAAATTAGACAAATAGAGACACTTATGTTGGCTACAAGAGTGCTTGTTTTGCTATATTTTATAGGAATCGTATTTTTTTCAAATAATACCGATAAATTCTTCACAATATTGCAACAATATTATATTTCTTGACACACATACAAACACATCTCAAAACATAATTTTTTCAATGAACCCTGCTCATTTTACTCAAATATTTGTTTCAGAATTCAAATGAACCACCACCAACAATAACTTATTTTCTCAATAACATTTATTAAATATGTACCAGCAACATATCACTTTTACACATACAGTACATTACCACACAGTTATTACAAATACCTTCAGGTGTTTCTTCAAAGGCACTGGCTTCCATTCCCTTTCTTGTGCACTTCTTAGGGTTGAAATTGTGCACTTCTTAGAGTTGAAATTGTGCACTTCTTAGGGTTGAAATTGTGCACTTCTTAGGGTTGAAATTGTGCACTTCCTAGAGTTGAAAGCATATACTTCCTAGGTTGAAGATGAGCCCATTCTAGGGTTGGACATGTGCACTTCCTAGTGTTGAATATGTGCACTTCCTAGTGTTGAATATGTGCACTTCCTAGTGTTGAATATGTATACTTTCCTATAAGGTTGAAGTGGCCCAGCTGACCGATGCCCTTTCATTATTGCACTGCTAGCTACAGCTCCCACAGTAGTGCAACAGGGAAAGAGTGTCGGGCACAGAGCGGAACTTCCTGTTAAGTCCTCCTGTCTGTCTGTCCGTCCGTTAGCTGAGGTAAAGACCTGGGCCCCTCTGTTGATGATTCAGAGAATGGCCTACAGTCCTCAGCCCTGAGGGGAGGGGGGCATGCAGGGCACTTTGCAGGTTAAAAGACCTGTTTTTTTTTTACCACCCCACCACACATTTTTACTTGACCTACTGCTAGAAGTTAGAACAAACACATACAGTTGCAAACCCTTAAGTTACAGTATGGGCATAAAATCATGTATATTCATGCAGTTGATTAGAAGTCCGTTTACGAAATACATTCAACATCCAAGTCCTTCATTTTAAACACATTTCAGGTGGAAAATATGCACTTCATGGATTGGTGGAGGACATTGAATATTATATTAACCCCAATAGAGATATTATTTTAATTTGATATACCTTAATTGAACTAGGCAAGTCCATTAAGAACAAATTCTTATTTACAATGACGGCCTACCCCGGCCAAACCTGGACGATGCCGGGCCAATTGTGCGCCGCCCTGTGGGATTCTCAACCACAGCCGGATGTGATACAGCCTGGATTTGAACCAGGTACTGCAGTGACGCCTCTTGCACTGAGATGCAGTTCCTTAGACCTCTGCGTCACTCAGGATACTGATCAGAGCGGCAGGGTACCCTAGTGGTTGGACTAGTAACCAAAAGGTTGCAAGTTCAAATCCCCGAGCTGACAAGGTAACAATCTGTCGTTCTGCCCCTGAACAGGCAGTTAACCCACTGTTCCTAGACCAGTTAACCCACTGTTCCTAGACCAGTTAACCCACTGTTCCTAGACCAGTTAACCCACTGTTCCTAGGCCGTCATTGAAAATAAGAATTTGTTCTTAACTGACTTGCCTAGTAAAATAAAGAGGTTCAGACTTTAACCAGTTGTAAATGTGTCATAAACATTATCTACCTGGGAGGGGGCATGGTCATTATTCAACTGTTTACAAAGCAGCATTATGATATGAAATGGCCACAATGAACATACACGTTGGCTGCTAATGTATATCCATGGTGCCTTACAGCATTTTTTTTAATGTAGTTAGCCATATTCACTTCGTTCATTCCTTATAAACACAAAACATTATCTCAACATTTTCGATCAGAATACCACAATGATTACAACAGGTTATAAAGTAAACATTGAGCTATTATCTAACAGTAACACTTTCAAATGGCGACAACAAGCAACAACTAGTCATATAGCCCAGCATATATAAACAACAACAAGTGAATGGGAATGGAGGACATCCCTGGGAGTCAAGACCCTATAAGCGATATTGCACTACTCCATTAAATCAGTAAGAAAAGCAGCGGCAATATTGATAGGGTCTCGCCTGCAAGGCGACCAACATATACAGTAGACATCATGACACACGTTTCGCCAAAGACAACTGTGGTGAAGATGGAGGAGAAGGAACAGACAACACTGCATATAGACCAGATAGAGTGAAGACGACATATCCTTCCTGCGGATTTCGATTAAATCATTTCAAATTTTGACTGCATGTCTCCGGTTGTCTCGTCACGTGGTGAGTTTGCGGACGTTGTGTGAATTCCAAACTCTGCGCAGTAGCCCGGGTGGAGGACACGGATATTGCACGTGCCTGACTGACTGAGAATTCCAATTGAGACACTTTTTGGGTTCTTTTCCATTCTATATCTCAGATTTTAAAAAATGTTTTACATTTTACGCCTTCTTGTTCTCCTCTCTCCTTTACTCACAACACACGAGGGCACCACGACAATTACAATCCTCCCCCATAACATATATAACATGCACTCTTTCCATTCTCCCTTCCAGTACCGTCCAGATTTGGAGAAGACCAAACCATCGCTGACAACAGACACGGGTTGTCCTCAATCTGTAAGAAAATAACTAATTGCCCGAAATCAATCACTCAAATCGATAGGCCACTATTCTGTTCACGTGACGCTGATCTTTACAGCTCCTATACATACATGTTCTCTCCTGTATATGATCTCAGCGAATCCGGGGGAAAATACACTCACCAAAAGACAAACCGGTCTTCCATCCACCACTAGGTTGATAGACTTGCTCAGGAGACTATTCCTCACTAGTAGTCTTGGAGATTTCGAATCCACAATTACAAGAATATCTGTATTCTCATTTGAACCTTCACTTCCAATTTCCCAGTCCTGCGTCGACTAGTCGAACATGAACGCTCGTGCACATGCTATGGGGGAAAGAGAACAGAGCACGTGAGTGGGGGGGTGGGGGCTAAAACAAACCATAAATTGGACTCTATAGCATTACGTGTGCACGCAACGATTAAAGGTAGAGTGGGTTAGGTCGCCTCCAAATGATTTGAACATCTTAATTGGAATTTTATAATTAGATATAACCACTTTACCAATTAGGCTTAACGCAGTCTAAAATATTAACTGTCTATGCATGAGTCATACATTGAGATGTATGCGAAGCTGTTGCAGCTTTGGGGGTTTAGGTAAGAGATACTGAGAGCTGCACTGTCGTGTTGTAGCGTATACTACCATGTCAAACGAGAACAACTTTTTTCTTTTTTTTACGAATCTTTATATGTTAGATAACCTATAGGCTAAATAAATAGACCAAACAAGGATAGCCTATAGGAACCACCGATCCAAACTAAGACAAAACACCCAACGGTGAAATCAATTTGATATTGAAACATCAAGTTTCACTGGTTACATCTATACATGATATAGTCTAATACCAAGTTACATGGAAACCCATCAAATATTCAATGGCTACATTTCAGCGGGACATCGGAGCTAAAACATCTATAGGCCTCACGTTGTTTCCATTTATCAAGTATGAGGAAACGTTTGGGTAATTTTAAGCAGAACCAGCTTCCAAGGAGCCACTATTATTTTAAGTGGCAGAAATGGTGACCTCTGACCCCCATTAAAGCAGTGACTTTGGAGACAACAGATGTGGGAAATCCCGCTGTTTTTTTTTCTCTTTTCTTTTTTTTTATTCTGAGGGGCTTCTGACTGCAATGTTCCGACAATATCCCCTCTCTCATTTGCTATGTATGTTGTACGATCAAATAGTCTACTGTTAAAATAAGGGGTACAGACCGATTCACGTGTTTGGCTCGAATGGCGTTATTTGTAATATATGTCGTAGGCCTATTGTAGCCTGTAGACAGAACTACAGCGGTCATTTTACATCTTAGATAAGAATAATGTATAACATCAAATAGGCTACATTAAACGACTGCACTTTCAAACGAACTAAAGCAATTACAAAACATTTGACATACAGCCTTGCAAATCCAAGATGTCAAGGTCGAATCTTACAGGCTACAGCCACCAGTCCCTAACTAAACAACTAAATAATATATAGGTCTACCACTAGTTCACCACTCAAATATTACATTTAATCAAATCAAAGTGTATTGGTCGCGTACACAGTTTAGCAGATGTTATAGCGGGGTGCAGTGAAATGCTTATGTTAGCTTCTAACAGTGCAGTAAAATGTCAATCAAGTACACGAATAGTTCAAACATTTTTTTTAAATGTATAAAGACATCATGAAACGTCGGAAGGAATCAAATGACCAACCCAACTAGCACTGTAAAAGTTATCCAATTACAATCTATGCGTATGCACACCGGATTAATTTACGCAATATATACGCTACTAAAAATTGTATTTACAGAAGTAGTGAGCTATGTCAAGAATCCAGTGTATAGCTAAATATGCGGTGTACATAAACAATGTAACTAACATTCAATGTACGGTAGTATAAATCTTTGCATGAGAATACAGTATTTAAATACACAATATTAAACGTGGGACATAAGCATTGGCTGTGTGTGTATGTGAGAGTATATGCCAAAACTACATAGTGGTGGCCATAGCTCTATACGCTTTGTCTCGTTCTACACACAAACCTGCTGTCAGACTAAACTATGCATTCTGGTATTTGCCTGCCAGCATATAGGCTGCGATACGACAAGCTTCCACATGCTGTTTTTTCCCCTCTAAAAGGAGCTTCAGAAATAGGCCTACCATCTTGAAATCTTTAACCACCCCCATGCACCTCTCAAAATCTTGGTTTAGTGCATCACCCACTCCATCCACATTCGACTGGTTACCTAGGCCTATAGCGGTCTCCAAAAAACGCCTGCATGCAACGCCTGAATAGGCTTGGTTTCCATTAGGCAAACCTCTATCGATGGTCGGGTTCTTCAGAAGAAGCGCTGCTCAACGCGAACAGAGGTAGACTTACATATTGGAAACTCTGGTGCAAAATAGGTGCTTGGATTGCACCCAAATTCATGATGTTGCACAAAACAGGACACGGGGTTCAGTGTGGCTTAGTTGATAGAGCATGGCGCTTTGCAACGTCAGGATTGTGAGTTCGATTCCCACGGGGACCAGTACAAGAAAATGTATTAAATCACTACTGTAAAGCGCTCTGGAGAACAGCGTATGTTAAGATGTAAACGGCGTGGGGACATGCACTGTAGCCTACAATATTTTAATCTAAATTGTAAAAATGAAGTTGTAGGCTTGACACAATTAAGACTAAAGGTTCACTAAGTGAAAGACACACTGCAGTCCCAGTACTCAAGGCTGAAACTGATCCAGAGGCGTCACCCCTCACACCTCCCCCCTTCAGAATGGGACCTGCCCTCCCATCCCCTCCCCTCCCCCTGCATTCCTTAAAAATAGCCCCATCCCCCCCAACGACCTGCCGCAAATAGGAAACTAGCCCCTTTCCCACCCACACCGTAACGTCTTCCAGTATAGGATCTGCCGAGGAGTGAAATTATGCTTTCAGATTAAAAAGACATGTTTACAAAAAATCCTCGCAGTTATAATTGGATTATAACCCAGCATATCACATGCTTACCATCCCAAACAAATGAATCTCAACTATGGTTTGCATTTATTATCTTCTTTTAAGATTGGTCTTTTGTAGAATTGGGCGAGAATATAAATATATATATATATTTAAAAAAATAATCAACACATTTACAAATCTGGTAAATGTTTGGAATTGAGAGGAGATTAAGGTTTGTTGTTTAGTGAAAATGATAATCACTTTGTTTTTAATAAAATATATATTGTTATACATGTTTTGTTTTACTGCCTGTTTTCTTCATTTTAGATTTCAGACTTATTTTAGTTGCAAAGTGTTAAAATATGAAGACAACTATTGTTTAAATAAATAAAATGATTTCTATCACTAACAAATAAATACATAAATGATTTTAAAAAAGATTGACCCCATCAAAAAACAATATTTCGAAAATACAAACTTCATTTTTTTTTAACAAATGCAATTTCATCACACGAAAAGTCTAAATTGTTGTTATTATTTTAGGATAGTGGGTTCGATCCCCGGGACCACCCATACGTAGAATGTATGCACACATGACTGTAAATGGCATATATTATTATTATTATTATTATATATTATTATTTTATTTTGTAATAATATATTGAAGTGTGGGTCCTACAACATGCAAGATAGGCCCATCTAATCATTTCTGAGTTTGCGCAGTGTGACTGCAATACGAATTTAAATTATATACATTTAGACAACAACAAAAAATGTTTGATTAATAAAGGCCTACACGCGAAAATCCTGTTACTCTGGCATAATGTTTTGTATTGTAAACATTCCAAATTGACATTTCATTTAAACTAAACCTAAAGCCAATTTTCGACAATGTAATAATACAATTAGACTAGAATGGGACACCAGTATGGCGCAGACGGGTGTAGCAGTAACCCAATGTGTACATTACACGATTTCACAAAACGTGTGAAAAGTTGGGAAACTGACTTCGAAGCATTGTTCCAGTGTTACTTTATCTGAACACGTGGTTTCCAAAGCAAACGAAGACAACCTCTGAAGTTCTGACTGTTGAACAAAATGTTCTTTTTTTCGGAAGGCGTGGTCAATAGAGGCCCTTTCTAACAGGGTAGAAAAAAAACAGGCATTTTGGTTGCATGACTCTTCTCCATATGATCTATCCCATTATGGAGTGTAGCTTCATGGCATTATGGAGTGTAGCCTCATGGCATTATGGAGTGTAGCCTCATGGCATTATGGAGTGTAGCCTTATGGAGTGTAGCCTCATGGCATTATGGAGTGTAGCTTCATGGCATTATGGAGTGTAGCCTCATGGCATTATGGAGTGTAGCCTCATGGCATTATGGAGTGTAGCCTCATGGCATTATGGAGTGTAGCCTCATGGCATTATGGAGTGTAGCCTTATGGAGTGTAGCCTCATGGCATTATGGAGTGTAGCTTTAGGGCATTATGGAGTGTAGCCTCATGGCATTATGGAGTGAAGCCTCATGGCATTATGGAGTGTAGCCTTATGGAGTGTAGCCTCATGGCATTATGGAGTGTAGCCTCATGGCATTATGGAGTGTAGCCTCATGGCATTATGGAGTGTAGCCTCATGGCATTATGGAGTGTAGCCTCATGGCATTATGGAGTGTAGCCTTATGGCATTATGGAGTGTAGCCTTAGGGCATTAGGGAGTGTAGGTAGCCTCATGGCATTATGGAGTGAAGCCTCATGGCATTATGGAGTGTAGCCTCATGGCATTATGGAGTGTAGCCTCATGGCATTATGGAGTGTAGCCTCATGGCATTATGGAGTGTAGCCTTATGGAGTGTAGCCTCATGGCATTATGGAGTGTAGCCTCATGGCATTATGGAGTGTAGCCTCATGGCATTATGGAGTGTAGCCTTATGGAGTGTAGCCTCATGGCATTATGGAGTGTAGCTTTAGGGCATTATGGAGTGTAGCCTCATGGCATTATGGAGTGAAGCCTCATGGCATTATGGAGTGTAGCCTTATGGAGTGTAGCCTCATGGCATTATGGAGTGTAGCCTCATGGCATTATGGAGTGTAGCCTCATGGCATTATGGAGTGTAGCCTCATGGCATTATGGAGTGTAGCCTCATGGCATTGTGGAGTGTAGCCTCATGGCATTATGGAGTGTAGCCTCATGGCATTATGGAGTGTAGCCTCATGGCATTATGGAGTGTAGCCTTATGGCATTATGGAGTGTAGCCTTAGGGCATTAGGGAGTGTAGGTAGCCTCATGGCATTATGGAGTGAAGCCTCATGGCATTATGGAGTGTAGGTAGCCTCATGGCATTATGGAGTGAAGCCTCATGGCATTATGGAGTGTAGCCTTATGGCATTATGGAATGTAGCCTCATGGCATTATGGAGTGTAGGTAGCCTCATGGCATTATGGAGTGTAGGTAGCCTCATGGCATTATGGAGTGTAGCCTCATGGCATTATGGAGTGTAGCCTTACATCATTATGGAGTGTAGCCTTATGGCATTATGGAGTGTAGCCTTATGGCATTATGGAGTGTAGCCTTAGGGCATTAGGGAGTGTAGCCTTACATCATTATGGAGTGTAGCCTCATGGCATTATGGAGTGAAGCCTCATGGCATTATGGAGTGAAGCCTCATGGCATTATGGAGTGTAGCCTCATGGCATTATGGAGTGTAGCCTTACATCATTATGGAGTGTAGCCTTATGGCATTATGGTGTGTAGCCTCATGGCATTATGGAGTGTAGCTTTAGGGCATTAGGGAGTGTAGCCTTACATCATTATGGAGTGTAGCCTCATGGCATTATGGAGTGTAGCCTTATGGCATTATGGAGTGAAGCCTCATGGCATTATGGAGTGTAGCCTCATGGCATTATGGAGTGTAGCCTTACACCATTATGGAGTGTAGCCTCATGGCATTATGGAGTGTAGCCTTATGGCATTATGGAGTGTAGCCTCATGGCATTATGGAGTGTAGCCTCATGGCATTATGGAGTGTAGCCTTACATCATTATGGAGTGTAGCCTCATGGAATTATGGAGTGTAGCCTCATGGCATTATGGAGTGTAGGTAGCCTCATGGCATTATGGAGTGTAGCCTCATGGCATTATGGAGTGTAGCCTCATGGCATTATGGAGTGTAGCCTCATGGCATTATGGAGTGTAGCCTCATGGCATTATGGAGTGTAGCCTCATGGCATTATGGAGTGTAGCCTCATGGCATTATGGAGTGTAGCCTCATGGCATTATGGAGTGTAGCCTCATGGCATTATGGAGTGTAGCCTCATGGCATTATGGAGTGTAGCCTCATGGCATTATGGAGTGTAGCCTCATGCCATTATGGAGTGTAGCCTCATGGCATTATGGAGTGTAGCCTTATGGCATTATGGAGTGTAGCCTCATGGCATTATGGAGTGTAGGTAGCCTCATGGCATTATGGAGTGTAGCCTCATGGCATTATGGAGTGTAGCCTCATGGCATTATGGAGTGTAGCCTCATGGCATTATGGAGTGAAGCCTTATGGCATTATGGAGTGTAGCCTCATGGCATTATGGAGTGTAGCTTTACGGCATTAGGGAGTGTAGCCTCATGGCATTATGGAGTGTAGCCTCATGGAGTGTAGCCTCATGGCATTATGGAGTGTAGCCTTATGGCATTATGGAGTGTAGCCTTATGGCATTATGGAGTGTAGCCTCATGGCATTATGGAGTGTAGCCTCATGGAGTGTAGCCTCATGGCATTGTGGAGTGTAGCCTTATGGCATTATGGAGTGTAGCCTTATGGCATTATGGAGTGTAGCCTCATGGCATTATGGAGTGTAGCCTTATGGCATTATGGAGTGTAGCCTCATGGCATTATGGAGTGTAGCCTTATGGCATTATGGAGTGTAGCCTTATGGCATTATGGAGTGTAGCCTCATGGCATTATGGAGTGTAGCCTCATGGAGTGTAGCCTCATGGCATTATGGAGTGTAGCCTTATGGCATTATGGAGTGTAGCCTTATGGCATTATGGAGTGTAGCCTCATGGCATTATGGAGTGTAGCCTTATGGCATTATGGAGTGTAGCCTCATGGCATTATGGAGTGTAGCCTCATGGCATTATGGAGTGTAGCCTCATGGCATTATGGAGTGTAGCCTTATGGCATTATGGAGCACATTGAGCACATTAATATGTTATTAACGGCACTTTAAACTTACGTGTCATAATGTGTGTGTTTGTGGATTGAGTTTCGATATGCCAACTCAGAGCAGGGGCCAGAACGCCTGCAGTATTAGGCTATAGGCCCAGGGAACAGGAAGGCCTGCAGTATTAGCATATAGGCCCAGGGAGAAGGAAGGCCTGCAGTATTAGGCTATAGGCCCAGGGAGAAGGAAGGCCTGCAGTATTAGGCTATAGGCCCAGGGAGAAGGAAGGCCTGCAGTATTAGGCTATAGGCCCAGGGAGAAGGAAGGCCTGCAGTATTAGGCTATAGGCCCAGGGAACAGGAAGGCCTGCAGTATTAGGCTATAAGCCCAGGAAGAAGGAAGGCCTGCAGTATTAGGCTATAGGCCCAGGGAACAGGAAGGCCTGCAGTATTAGGCTATAGGCCCAGGGAGAAGGAAGGCCTGCAGTATTAGGCTATAGGCCCAGGGAGAAGGAAGGCCTGCAGTATTAGGCTATAGGCCCAGGGAGGGAGGACTCACTCTTGTGCTTATATATACCACTCATATATACCCCTCAGTCCATAGCATCTGATTGCATGGGAAGCCACGGCGGAGACCGGATGCTATGACAATACTATTGCACTGCTTCAGCCGATGGAACAGTAGTGCAACATCGTCAAAGCAGCTGACCTCTGCACACTTGGGGGTTAACGGAGACACACACACACACACACACACACACACACACACACACACACACACACACACACACACACACACACACACACACACACACACACACACACACACACACACACACACACACACACACACTATGCATTCACTATGGAATCACTATGCAATCACTATGCAATCACTATGCAATCACTATGCAATCACTATGGAATCACTATGCAATCACTATGGAATCACTATGGAATCACTATGCAACCACTATGCAACCACTATGCAATCACTATGCATTCACTATGCAATCACTATGCAATCACTATGCAACCACTATGCAACCACTATGCAATCACTATGCAATCACTATGCAATCCTTATGCAATCACTATGCAATCACTATGGAATCACTATGGAATCACTATGCAATCACTGCAATCACTGTGCAATCACTATGTAATCACTATGCATTCACTATGCAATCACTATGTAATCACTATGCAATCCTTATGCAATTCTTATGCAATCACTATGCAATCCTTATGAAATCACTATGTAATCCTTATGCAATCACTATGCAATCCTTATGTAATCACTATGCAATCCTTATGTAATCACTATGCAATCCTTATGTAATCACTACAGGCCTATCTGAGATCACTCTCTTATCATTATTCTTTCTATAATGAAAATAGGACTTTAATTTCTAAACAACCCTGCTCTCTGTCAGTGTATAGGCGTCAGAGGCTAAATCAATTCAAACACCACACTATGGTCATCTTTAGCCATCTATCTCAAACCAATCACAAGTGGTAAAAAAAAATTTAAAAAATAATTCTAACCACAAACATGACTAACGCTTCGATCACACCGACAGCATCATTGCATTTAGGTACACCAGAATTACATTCATTTCCAATAAACGCTGCGTTTGCCTTGCAGCGTTGAGTTGCAGAGGCAGTGCGTTCGGTGTGGCGCATGTGTTGGATTTATCGAACGTATGCGTCAGAAACTGTATGCGTCAGAAACTGTATGCGTAGACGGCTTGACCGAAATGGTAGCACAAAGTGAATGTTGAACTTTTGTTGCACGCACACACACACCCAGAGGATGCTGCGTACTATTTTGCCCAATGACACTGTCAGTGTGATCAAAGCGTTAAAAATGAGCTCTTCCATTATGACATATTCCTGAATTGTGTGTTAATTTCCTACAGGATTCATAGTTACATTTTGTACAAAAAAAAACGTTTATCTCAACAAAGCATCGACTATTTTCTGTCCATGTGATGAGCCTATAATAGAGAAATTGAGCAATACCGTTGCAACCAGAGATCACGCATATCCCAAAAGGAGGTGCAATTCAGGAAGTTAGGGGGGGGGGGTGTCGGGTTTTTTGTCAGCCAATGCCCTTTTAATATTGCACTGCTCATCTGATTTCACAGTAGTACAAAATTAAAAGAGCCCCGGACAACATTTAAATCAATTCCGTTTATTTAGTATCCACCCAAATAGTGAACGAATAGTGTCGGTTAACAACAGCATAGGCCTAGACACGTAGTCTATTTTGACAGTGTAAATGTGCACTTCTTAATTTTCTCCCACAGCACTGGTTAGCATATCACCCAACCTATATGGCCCAAAGGTCCTTGTTTAATTCGATAAACAGACCAACAATTCTGTCACAAACCGGTTGAATAATTACTTGCATAAATAGTAAAAATTAAAACACAACTATGTAAACAATACGCAACGAAAACGGAACAGTCAAAATAAATGTAAGCATATATAAAGTACCAAGCAGGATACAATAACAAAATAACACAATGAAAGACTTAAAGAGATCAACAACAGCTATTATAACATTCAACGGCCCTCAAACAATTTATCTTCATTGGTAAAAAGGTGTTTTGTGATTTAAATGAGTGCCATTTTTTAAATATATGGTCATTTTAACTATACAATGATGGGTCTCGCCATTCGTGCTCTTCTATTTCAACGCGCTCATTAATATACCATTCAGAGGTTAAATCATACATAAACCATAACGTCTAAGTGCGTGCGAAATAAAACACCAATTACCTACATTTTATTTTTATTTAACCTTTAATTACCCAAATAAAAATGAACGATGTTTCTCTAGTTTATAGTCTATTAAAAGGTAGGACTAAACACGATATAGATTAGAAGGAAACTAGGGAGGAGAAAACATATATAGGAGAAAGAGCACATTCCAATACAATACCAAAAACCTTCATTTAATACATAAATCCTCTCGTTCGGGTTCCGGAGGGGCGGGACCGGTGGAGGTGTTGTTATTTCCATCGTCCAACGGGCCTTTGAGTTTGAATCCCTTGCTAGTCCCAAAATACCAAAGTGGACATTTTGAGAAGCAAAACTGTGTCTTCACTCCAGTCTGACACACACCATCAACACACACAAGCTGACGTGTTTTACATCTCAGATCTTTAAAACTCGCAAACAAATGCAGCAATATCCTGCACAGAGCAGGGATTTGTTTTAGGTATACTGGGGAACGGTGAGTCCAGTGTTTCGAGTTATTTCAGACGTTACAATAGCAGTTATCTTTATGTGGGCCTATAAGAAACCTCATGAAAATGTTGCTGTGCTGTTAAGTTGAGTTCTCTTTCAAATGTTTTCTGGGAAAGCATTGAAAGAATATACAAACTGACTAGGCCTCTCCTGTAAAGACAGCTCTCTCGCTACCATCACAATCAAGCTCCTACCTTTGATGAAACAACTGTTCTCAGGCACACTTGGGATGTTTAATACAGTGTATTTCACAACTGTATTTAATGCCGTTGGAGTGTCTGTCCACTCGGATGTATAGGCCACATGTTAGAACGTTTACTCATATGGAAGTCTGTTAACTCCGTCTCAGGGTGTCAGGAGAATTCCGATGTATCAAATCGAATCTCAGTTATGGCCACCAGTGCGTTGACACATAATGCATGCATGTACATCCACTTGTCAATCACACCCCTAATCCCTATCCCCAACACACACACACGCACACACACGCACACACACACGCACGCACACGCACACACACACACACACACACACACACACACACACACACACACACACACACACACACACACACACACACACACACACACACACACACACACACACACACACACACACACACACACACACACACACACTTCAAACTCCCTCAGCCGAGTGCATACCCCTCCCCTCCACACCCTACTCAACATCCCTATTTCGCTACAAGCTCCCGCCATTTCCGCTCCACCACCTGGATGCTACTCACAGAGAGAGAGAGAGAGAGAGGGGCCCCAAATGTCATGAATGGTACCTGGCCGAGGGAGGGACAATTCTTTGACGGCAGATAGAAGGAACGGCAAAAATCAAGTTAAATTGCCGTCAAGTTAAATTGCCGTTAGCTTTTGACTAGGCGCAAATGCCCCGTATGTCTCCAATTGTATTCCCAAAAGCGCGCATCCGTTTCAGCCTAGTGATTTCTGCGAAGCATGGCGCGTTGTCGCCTGGCATTGTCTTCCAAATAGAAAATGCTATTTCTTCCATGGCCAGCCTCACGGCCTCCCAGCTCCAGACTCCATCTTTGACTAGTTGACATTCAGCTCTTGCTGAAGCAAATTCCTTATTTGCATGCCTATTTCCGATTGGCCCGTTTCTGCGCTAGTCTTTGCCGCGTGACGCGCCATTGGAGGAATTTTGAGGTATTTAACTATCTTATAACCTTCAGGATTGGTCACATACCAAGAAACGTCACTGTATAGTTTTATTCTAACAATGAAAACAAGTTCTGCCTGCCATTCATACATTTACATCATTACCTGCATCGGAAGTGAGAGATTCTCTTAATTTCTTTATGTCATGTTTATATAAAATAATACATAGGCAACTTAGGCTGAAAGTGTGCCACTTGCACTTGTGTGAGATGTATTTCTATACACTTTATTATCAGAAGAATATGTTAGGGGTTTTGCACTTGAAGTACTTCTGTCATGAACTTGTGTTGAGTCTCATCTTTGGTGAGAGGTATCCTAGTGGTTAGAGTGTTGGGTCAGTAACCAGCAGGTATCCTAGTGGTTAGAGTGTTGGGTCAGTAACCAGCAGGTATCCTAGTGGTTAGAGTGTTGGGTCAGTAACCAGCAGGTAGCCTAGTGGTTAGAGTGTTGGGTCAGTAACCAGCAGGTATCCTAGTGGTTAGAGTGTTGGGTCAGTAACCAGCAGGTAGCCTAGTGGTTAGAGTGTTGGGTCAGTAACCAGCAGGTATCCTAGTGGTTAGAGTGTTGGGTCAGTAACCAGCAGGTAGCCTAGTGGTTAGAGTGTTGGGTCAGTAACCAGCAGGTAGCCTAGTGGTTAGAGTGTTGGGTCAGTAACCAGCAGGTATCCTAGTGGTTAGAGTGTTGGGTCAGTAACCAGCAGGTAGCCTAGTGGTTAGAGTGTTGGGTCAGTAACCAGCAGGTAGCCTAGTGGTTAGAGTGTTGGGTCAGTAACCAGCAGGTATCCTAGTGGTTAGAGTGTTGGGTCAGTAACCAGCAGGTATCCTAGTGGTTAGAGTGTTGGGTCAGTAACCAGCAGGTATCCTAGTGGTTAGAGTGTTGGGCCAGTAACCAGCAGGTAGCCTAGTGGTTAGAGTGTTGGGTCAGTAACCAGCAGGTAGCCTAGTGGTTAGAGTGTTGGGTCAGTAACCAGCAGGTAGCCTAGTGGTTAGAGTGTTGGGCCAGTAACCAGCAGGTATCCTAGTGGTTAGAGTGTTGGGTCAGTAACCAGCAGGTAGCCTAGCGGTTAGAGTGTTGGGTCAGTAACCAGCAGGTATCCTAGTGGTTAGAGTGTTGGGTCAGTAACCAGCAGGTAGCCTAGTGGTTAGAGTGTTGGGTCAGTAACCAGCAGGTAGCCTAGTGGTTAGAGTGTTGGGTCAGTAACCAGCAGGTAGCCTAGTGGTTAGAGTGTTGGGTCAGTAACCAGCAGGTATCCTAGTGGTTAGAGTGTTGGGTCAGTAACCAGCAGGTAGCCTAGTGGTTAGAGTGTTGGGTCAGTAACCAGCAGGTATCCTAGTGGTTAGAGTGTTGGGTCAGTAACCAGCAGGTATCCTAGTGGTTAGAGTGTTGGGCCAGTAACCAGCAGGTAGCCTAGTGGTTAGAGTGTTGGGTCAGTAACCAGCAGGTATCCTAGTGGTTAGAGTGTTGGGCCAGTAACCATCAGGTATCCTAGTGGTTAGAGTGTTGGGTCAGTAACCAGCAGGTAGCCTAGTGGTTAGAGTGTTGGGTCAGTAACCAGCAGGTAGCCTAGTGGTTAGAGTGTTGGGCCAGTAACCAGCAGGTAGCCTAGTGGTTAGAGTGTTGGGCCAGTAACCATCAGGTATCCTAGTGGTTAGAGTGTTGGGTCAGTAACCAGCAGGTAGCCTAGTGGTTAGAGTGTTGGGCCAGTAACCATCAGGTATCCTAGTGGTTAGAGTGTTGGGTCAGTAACCAGCAGGTAGCCTAGTGGTTAGAGTGTTGGGTCAGTAACCAGCAGGTATCCTAGTGGTTAGAGTGTTGGGCCAGTAACCAGCAGGTATCCTAGTGGTTAGAGTGTTGGGTCAGTAACCAGCAGGTAGCCTAGTGGTTAGAGTGTTGGGCCAGTAACCAGCAGGTATCCTAGTGGTTAGAGTGTTGGGCCAGTAACCAGCAGGTAGCCTAGTGGTTAGAGTGTTGGGCCAGTAACCAGCAGGTATCCTAGTGGTTAGAGTGTTGGGTCAGTAACCAGCAGGTATCCTAGTGGTTAGAGTGTTGGGCCAGTAACCAGCAGGTATCCTAGTGGTTAGAGTGTTGGGCCAGTAACCAGCAGGTAGCCTAGTGGTTAGAGTGTTGGGTCAGTAACCAGCAGGTAGCCTAGTGGTTAGAGTGTTGGGTCAGTAACCAGCAGGTATCCTAGTGGTTAGAGTGTTGGGCCAGTAACCAGCAGGTATCCTAGTGGTTAGAGTGTTGGGCCAGTAACCAGCAGGTAGCCTAGTGGTTAGAGTGTTGGGTCAGTAACCAGCAGGTAGCCTAGTGGTTAGAGTGTTGGGTCAGTAACCAGCAGGTAGCCTAGTGGTTAGAGTGTTGGGCCAGTAACCAGCAGGTAGCCTAGTGGTTAGAGTGTTGGGTCAGTAACCAGCAGGTAGCCTAGTGGTTAGAGTGTTGGGCCAGTAACCAGCAGGTAGCCTAGTGGTTAGAGTGTTGGGCCAGTAACCAGCAGGTAGCCTAGTGGTTAGAGTGTTGGGTCAGTAACCAGCAGGTAGCCTAGTGGTTAGAGTGTTGGGCCAGTAACCAGCAGGTATCCTAGTGGTTAGAGTGTTGGGTCAGTAACCAGCAGGTATCCTAGTGGTTAGAGTGTTGGGTCAGTAACCAGCAGGTATCCTAGTGGTTAGAGTGTTGGGTCAGTAACCAGCAGGTATCCTAGTGGTTAGAGTGTTGGGTCAGTAACCAGCAGGTATCCTAGTGGTTAGAGTGTTGGGTCAGTAACCAGCAGGTATCCTAGTGGTTAGAGTGTTGGGTCAGTAACCAGTAGGTATCCTAGTGGTTAGAGTGTTGGGCCAGTAACCAGCAGGTATCCTAGTGGTTAGAGTGTTGGGCCAGTAACCAGCAGGTTTCCTAGTGGTTAGAGTGTTGGGTCAGTAACCAGCAGGTATCCTAGTGGTTAGAGTGTTGGGTCAGTAACCAGTAGGTATCCTAGTGGTTAGAGTGTTGGGCCAGTAACCAGCAGGTATCCTAGTGGTTAGAGTGTTGGGCCAGTAACCAGCAGGTTTCCTAGTGGTTAGAGTGTTGGGTCAGTAACCAGCAGGTATCCTAGTGGTTAGAGTGTTGGGCCAGTAACCAGCAGGTATCCTAGTGGTTAGAGTGTTGGGTCAGTAACCAGCAGGTATCCTAGTGGTTAGAGTGTTGGGCCAGTAACCAAAAGGTAGCCTAGTGGTTAGAGTGTTGGGCCAGTAACCAGCAGGTATCCTAGTGGTTAGAGTGTTGGGCCAGTAACCAGCAGGTATCCTAGTGGTTAGAGTGTTGGGTCAGTAACCAGCAGGTATCCTAGTGGTTAGAGTGTTGGGCCAGTAACCAAAAGGTAGCCTAGTGGTTAGAGTGTTGGGCCAGTAACCAGCAGGTAGCCTAGTGGTTAGAGTTTTGGGTCAGTAACCAGCAGGTTTCCTAGTGGTTAGAGTGTTGGGTCAGTAACCAGCAGGTATCCTAGTGGTTAGAGTGTTGGGTCAGTAACCAGCAGGTATCCTAGTGGTTAGAGTGTTGGGTCAGTAACCAGCAGGTATCCTAGTGGTTAGAGTGTTGGGTCAGTAACCAGCAGGTAGCCTAGTGGTTAGAGTGTTGGGCCAGTAACCAGCAGGTATCCTAGTGGTTAGAGTGTTGGGTCAGTAACCAGCAGGTATCCTAGTGGTTAGAGTGTTGGGCCAGTAACCAAAAGGTAGCCTAGTGGTTAGAGTGTTGGGCCAGTAACCAGCAGGTATCCTAGTGGTTAGAGTGTTGGGCCAGTAACCAGCAGGTATCCTAGTGGTTAGAGTGTTGGGTCAGTAACCAGCAGGTATCCTAGTGGTTAGAGTGTTGGGCCAGTAACCAAAAGGTAGCCTAGTGGTTAGAGTGTTGGGCCAGTAACCAGCAGGTATCCTAGTGGTTAGAGTGTTGGGCCAGTAACCAGCAGGTATCCTAGTGGTTAGAGTGTTGGGTCAGTAACCAGCAGGTATCCTAGTGGTTAGAGTGTTGGGCCAGTAACCAAAAGGTAGCCTAGTGGTTAGAGTGTTGGGCCAGTAACCAGCAGGTAGCCTAGTGGTTAGAGTTTTGGGTCAGTAACCAGCAGGTTTCCTAGTGGTTAGAGTGTTGGGTCAGTAACCAGCAGGTATCCTAGTGGTTAGAGTGTTGGGTCAGTAACCAGCAGGTATCCTAGTGGTTAGAGTGTTGGGTCAGTAACCAGCAGGTATCCTAGTGGTTAGAGTGTTGGGTCAGTAACCAGCAGGTATCCTAGTGGTTAGAGTGTTGGGTCAGTAACCAGCAGGTAGCCTAGTGGTTAGAGTGTTGGGCCAGTAACCAGCAGGTAGCCTAGTGGTTAGAGTGTTGGGCCAGTAACCAGCAGGTATCCTAGTGGTTAGAGTGTTGGGTCAGTAACCAGCAGGTATCCTAGTGGTTAGAGTGTTGGGCCAGTAACCAGCAGGTATCCTAGTGGTTAGAGTGTTGGGCCAGTAACCAGCAGGTAGCCTAGTGGTTAGAGTGTTGGGTCAGTAACCAGCAGGTAGCCTAGTGGTTAGAGTGTTGGGTCAGTAACCAGCAGGTATCCTAGTGGTTAGAGTGTTGGGCCAGTAACCAGCAGGTATCCTAGTGGTTAGAGTGTTGGGCCAGTAACCAGCAGGTAGCCTAGTGGTTAGAGTGTTGGGTCAGTAACCAGCAGGTAGCCTAGTGGTTAGAGTGTTGGGTCAGTAACCAGCAGGTAGCCTAGTGGTTAGAGTGTTGGGCCAGTAACCAGCAGGTAGCCTAGTGGTTAGAGTGTTGGGTCAGTAACCAGCAGGTAGCCTAGTGGTTAGAGTGTTGGGCCAGTAACCAGCAGGTAGCCTAGTGGTTAGAGTGTTGGGCCAGTAACCAGCAGGTAGCCTAGTGGTTAGAGTGTTGGGTCAGTAACCAGCAGGTAGCCTAGTGGTTAGAGTGTTGGGCCAGTAACCAGCAGGTATCCTAGTGGTTAGAGTGTTGGGTCAGTAACCAGCAGGTATCCTAGTGGTTAGAGTGTTGGGTCAGTAACCAGCAGGTATCCTAGTGGTTAGAGTGTTGGGTCAGTAACCAGCAGGTATCCTAGTGGTTAGAGTGTTGGGTCAGTAACCAGCAGGTATCCTAGTGGTTAGAGTGTTGGGTCAGTAACCAGCAGGTATCCTAGTGGTTAGAGTGTTGGGTCAGTAACCAGTAGGTATCCTAGTGGTTAGAGTGTTGGGCCAGTAACCAGCAGGTATCCTAGTGGTTAGAGTGTTGGGCCAGTAACCAGCAGGTTTCCTAGTGGTTAGAGTGTTGGGTCAGTAACCAGCAGGTATCCTAGTGGTTAGAGTGTTGGGTCAGTAACCAGTAGGTATCCTAGTGGTTAGAGTGTTGGGCCAGTAACCAGCAGGTATCCTAGTGGTTAGAGTGTTGGGCCAGTAACCAGCAGGTTTCCTAGTGGTTAGAGTGTTGGGTCAGTAACCAGCAGGTATCCTAGTGGTTAGAGTGTTGGGCCAGTAACCAGCAGGTATCCTAGTGGTTAGAGTGTTGGGTCAGTAACCAGCAGGTATCCTAGTGGTTAGAGTGTTGGGCCAGTAACCAAAAGGTAGCCTAGTGGTTAGAGTGTTGGGCCAGTAACCAGCAGGTATCCTAGTGGTTAGAGTGTTGGGCCAGTAACCAGCAGGTATCCTAGTGGTTAGAGTGTTGGGTCAGTAACCAGCAGGTATCCTAGTGGTTAGAGTGTTGGGCCAGTAACCAAAAGGTAGCCTAGTGGTTAGAGTGTTGGGCCAGTAACCAGCAGGTAGCCTAGTGGTTAGAGTTTTGGGTCAGTAACCAGCAGGTTTCCTAGTGGTTAGAGTGTTGGGTCAGTAACCAGCAGGTATCCTAGTGGTTAGAGTGTTGGGTCAGTAACCAGCAGGTATCCTAGTGGTTAGAGTGTTGGGCCAGTAACCAGCAGGTATCCTAGTGGTTAGAGTGTTGGGTCAGTAACCAGCAGGTATCCTAGTGGTTAGAGTGTTGGGTCAGTAACCAGCAGGTATCCTAGTGGTTAGAGTGTTGGGTCAGTAACCAGCAGGTATCCTAGTGGTTAGAGTGTTGGGTCAGTAACCAGCAGGTATCCTAGTGGTTAGAGTGTTGGGTCAGTAACCAGCAGGTAGCCTAGTGGTTAGAGTGTTGGGTCAGTAACCAGCAGGTATCCTAGTGGTTAGAGTGTTGGGTCAGTAACCAGCAGGTATCCTAGTGGTTAGAGTGTTGGGTCAGTAACCAGCAGGTATCCTAGTGGTTAGAGTGTTGGGTCAGTAACCAGCAGGTATCCTAGTGGTTAGAGTGTTGTGTCAGTAACCAGCAGGTATCCTAGTGGTTAGAGTGTTGGGTCAGTAACCAGCAGGTATCCTAGTGGTTAGAGTGTTGGGCCAGTAACCAGCAGGTATCCTAGTGGTTAGAGTGTTGGGTCAGTAACCAGCAGGTATCCTAGTGGTTAGAGTGTTGGGTCAGTAACCAGCAGGTATCCTAGTGGTTAGAGTGTTGGGCCAGTAACCGAAAGGTTGCTGGATCAAATCCCTGAGCTGACAAGGTAAATGTCTGTTGTTCTG
The DNA here is from genome assembly GCF_021184085.1 of Oncorhynchus gorbuscha. NCBI lineage: Eukaryota > Metazoa > Chordata > Actinopteri > Salmoniformes > Salmonidae > Oncorhynchus > Oncorhynchus gorbuscha. Next base: position 79,208,996 of record NC_060176.1, read on the forward strand.
ACCCTGAATGAGGCAGTTAACCCACTGTTCCATGTAGGCAGATTTAGTAAAATAATAATTTGTTCTTAAAACTCACTAGCCTAGTTTTTTTTTAAAGGGCACCACAATACATTTTCTTTACAGAAAAGTTACATTATGCAAGCCTCCCATAGATGTATGGTTTTTGTGTAACTACGCAAATAGCCTATTGATGTCCATACGTAATACAGTTCCTCGGTGTACACATCACGGCCAAACTGAAATGGACCACCCACACAGACAGCGTGGTGAAGAAGGCGCAACAGAGCCTCTGCAACCTCAGGAGGCTAAAGAAATTTGGCTTGTCACCCAAAACCCGTCACACATTTTTACAGATGCACAATTGAAAGCATCCTGTATCACCGCCTAGCATGGCAACTGCACCACCCGCAACCGCATGGCTCTCCAGAGGGTGGTGTGGTCTGCCCAACGCATTAGTGGGGAAAATCAACATCTTTGCTTTGAGGACAACACAGTGCCACCAACTTAGCCTGGAGAGAATGTGTTAACCCTCGCAAGGCTAGCCGCATCCTCCGTGCATGCGCAGACCAGCTGGCTGGTGTGTTTACGGACATTTTCAATCAATCCCTATCCCAGTCTGTTGTCCCCACATGCTTCAAGATGGCCACCATTGTTCCTGTTCCCAAGAAAGCGAAGGTAACTGAACTAAAGACTATCGCCCCATAGCATTAACTTCTGTCATCAATGAAGTGCTTTGAGAGACTGGGGCTTACCGCCCCAATAGGTCCACAGACAATGCAATCGCCATCACACTGCACACTGCCCTAACCCATCTGGACAAGAGGAATACCTATGTAAGAATGCTGTTCATTGACTACAGCTCAGCATTCAACACCATAGTACCCTCCAAACTCATCATTAAGCTCGAGACCCTGGGTCTCGACCCCGCCCTGTGCAACTGGATCCTGGACTTGTTGACGGGCCGCACCCAAATGGTAAGGGTAGGTAACAACATCTCCTCCCTGCTGATCCTCAACACTGGGGCCCCACAAGGGTGCGTTCTCAGCCCTCTCCTGTATTCCCTGTTCACCCATGACTGCGTGGCCATGCACACCTCCAACTCAATCACCAAGTTTGCAGACGACACAACAGTGGTAGGCTTGATTACCAACAACGACGAGACAGCCTACAGGGAGGAGGTGAGGGCCCTCGGAGTGTGGTGTCAGGAAAATAACCTCACACTCAATGTCAGCAAAACAAAGGAGATGATCATGGAAACAGCAGAGGGAGCACCCCCCTATTCACATCGTCAGGACAGCAGTGGAGAAGGTGAAAAGTTTTAAGTTCCTCGGTGTGAAATGGTACTGAAATGGTCCACACACACAGACAGTGTGGAAAAGATGGAGCAACAGCGCCTCTTCAACCTCAAGAGGCTTAAAAAATGTGTCTTGTCACTGAAAATCTGCACTAACTTTTACAGGTGCACAATTGAGAACATCCTGTCGGGCTGTATCACCGCCTGGTACGGCAATTGCAATGCCCACAACCGCAGGGCTCTCCAGAGGGTGGTGCGGGTCTGCACAACACCGATGTCACAGGAAGGCCAAAAAGATCATCAGGGACAACAACCACCCGAGCCACTTCCTGTTCACCCCGCTATCATCCAGAAGGCGAGGTCAGTACAGGTGCATCAAAGCTGGGACCGAGAGACTGAAAAACAGTTGAGTATATCTCAAGGCCATCAGACTGTTAAACAGCCATCACTACCACATTAGAGGCTGCTGCCTATAGACATAGATTAGGAATCACTGGCCACTTTAAGGAATGGAACACTAGGCACTTTAATAATGTTTACAAATCTTGCATTACTCATCTCATATGTATATACTGTATTGTATACTATTCTACGGTATCTCATTCACTTAATAATGCTTACATATCTATCATTACTCATCTCATTTGTATATACTGTATTCTATTGTATATACTGTATTCTACTGTATATACTGTATTCTACTGTATCTACTGTATTCTACTGTATCTACTGTATTCTATTGTATCTACTGTATTCTACTGTATATACTGTATTCTACTGTATATACTGTATTCTACTGTATATACTGTATATACTGTATTCTACTGTATATTCTGTATTCTACTGTATCTACTGTATTCTATTGTATTCTATTGTATATACTGTATTCTACTGTATCTACTGTATTCTATTGTATATACTGTATCTACTGTATTCTACTGTATTCTATTGTATATACTGTATCTACTGTATTCTATTGTATATACTGTATCTACTGTATTCTATTGTATATACTGTATTCTATTGTATCTACTGTATTCTATTGTATATACTGTATTCTATTGTATATACTGTATTCTATTGTATCTACTGTATTCTACTGTATATACTGTATTCTATTGTATATACTGTATTCTACTGTATATACTGTATTCTACTGTATTCTATTGTATATACTGTATTCTACTGTATATACTGTATTCTACTGTATTCTACTGTATTCTACTGTATATACTGTATTCTATTGTATATACTGTATTCTACTGTATATACTGTATTCTATTGTATATACTGTATTCTACTGTATATACTGTATTCTACTGTATATACTGTATTCTATTGTATATACTGTATTCTATTGTATATACTGTATTCTACTGTATATACTGTATTCTACTGTATATACTGTATTCTATTGTATCTTAGTCTGTTCCACTCTGACATCACTAGTCCATATGTATATAGTCTTAATTCATTCCTACTTAGATTTGTGTGTATTGGATATATGTTGTGTAATTTGTTATATATTACTTGTTAGATATTACTGCACCGTCGGGAGCTAGAAACACAAGCATTTCGCTACACACACAATAACATCTGCTAATCACGTGTATGTGACCAATACAATTTGATTTGATTTAGAGAATTCTCACAACACACTTTATAATTTAGTAATTACTGCCCTTACTGCCAAAATGCATAAATTATATGCATTACTTAACTAAATAAAAATACTGTAATATTTGTGATAAAAATAATATACCCCATTTAATTATTATGACTTTTAAACAACAACCCTGTTCATTTTTAATATATATTTTTTATGTAGCTTGAAATTAATATGCTGTCTGTGATTACTAGTGTTTAGTGTGGGAACAGTTTACAATAACTAATATGCTGTCTGTGATTACTAGTGTTTAGTGTAGGAACAGTTTACAATAACTAATATGCTGTCTGTGATTACTAGTGTTTAGTGTAGGAACAGTTTACAATAACTAATATGCTGTCTGTGATTACTAGTGTTTAGTGTAGGAACAGTTTACAATAACTAATATGCTGTCTGTGATTACTAGTGTTTAGTGTAGGAACAGTTTACAATAACTAATATGCTGTCTGTGATTACTAGTGTTTAGTGTAGGAACAGTTTACAATAACTAATATGCTGTCTGTGATTACGAGTGTTTAGTGTAAGAACCGTCCACAATAACTAATATGCTGTCTGTGATTACTAGTGTTTAGTGTAGGAACCGTCCACAATAACTAATATGCTGTCTGTGATTACTAGTGTTTAATGTAGGAACCGTCCACAATAACTAATATGCTGTCTGTGATTACGAGTGTTTAGTGTAGGAACCGTGTACAATAACTAATATGCTGTCTGTGATTACTAGTGTTTAGTGTGGGAGCCGAGGGCGGACGGAGGGCTGGCTGGGCAGGTTGGGCCCTGGGGTGGAGAGGCTCGGAGGTAGAGAGGCTCGGAGGGGGAGAGGCTCAGAGGTAGAGAGGCTCGGAGGGGGAGAGGCTCGGAGGTAGAGAGGCTCGGAGGGGGAGAGGCTCGGAGGTAGAGAGGCTCGGAGGGGGAGAGGCTCGGAGGTAGAGAGGCTCGGAGGTGGAGAGGCTCAGGGGGAGAGGCTCGGAAGTGGAGAGGCTCGGAGGGGGAGAGGCTCGGAGGGAGAGAGGCTCGGAGGGGGAGAGGCTCGGAGGGGGAGAGGCTCGGAGGTGGAGAGGCTCGGAGGGGGAGAGGCTCGGAGGGAAGGCAGACCGTTCTACCGTTCACCGGAGCCTCTTTACTCCACGCTTGGAGGGCAGCGGTCTGTGAAATCCGACATTCCTGACCAATGGAGCTGAAATAATGGCATTGTCCAGCGGGAAAGTAACCCGCCTTTTGCTACCATGCAGCCCCCTCTCCCCTCTCCCCTCTCCCCTTCTAACCCGCCTTTTGCTACCATGCAGCCCCCCTCTCCCCTTCTGACCCGCCTTTTGCTACCATGCAGCCCCCCTCTCCCCTCTCCCCTTCTACCCCGCCTTTTGCTACCATGCAGCCCCCCTCTCCCCTCTCCCCTTCTGACCTGCCTTTTGCTACCATGCAGCCCCCCTCTCCCCTCTCCCCTTCTAACCCGCCTTTTGCTACCATGCAGCCCCCCTCTCCCCTCTCCCCTTCTAACCCGCCTTTTGCTACCATGCAGCCCCCCTCTCTCCTTCTGACCCGCCTTTTGCTACCATGCAGCCCCCCTCTCTCCTTCTGACCCGCCTTTTGCTACCATGCAGCCCCCCTCTCCCCTCTCCCCTTCTGACCCCCTTTTGCTACCATGCAGCCCCCCTCTCCCCTCTCCCCTTCTGACCCGCCTTTTGCTACCATGCAGCCCCCCTCTCCCCTTCTGACCCGCCTTTTGCTACCATGCAGCCCCCCTCTCCCCTTCTGACCCGCCTTTTGCTACCATGCAGCCCCCCCCCCCCTTCTGACCCGCCTTTTGCTACCATGCAGACCCCCTCTCCCCTTCTTGCTACCATGCAGCCCCCTCTCCCCTTCTGACCCGCCTTTTGCTACCATGCAGCCCCCCTCCCCTTCTGACCCCCTTCTGCTACCATGCAGCCCCCTCCCTCTCCCCTTCTGCCCCACCTTTTGCTACCATGCAGCCCCCCCCTCTCCCCTTCTGACCCGCCTTTTGCTACCATGCATCCCACCCCCCCTCTCCCCTTCTGGAGCAGGAGAGGGAGAGGAGCAGGAGAGGAGCAGGAGAGGGAGAGGAGCAGGAGAGGGAGAGGAGCAGGAGAGGGAGAGGAGTGAGAGAGGGAGAGGAGCGAGAGAGGGAGAGGAGCAGGAGAGGGAGAGGAGTGAGAGAGGGAGAGGAGCAGGAGAGGAGCGAGAGAGGGAGAGGAGCAGGAAAGGAGCGAGAGAGGGAGAGGAGTAGGAGAGGGAGAGGAGCAGGAGAGGGAGAGGAGTGAGAGAGGGAGAGGAGCGAAAGAGGGAGAGGAGAAGGAGAGGGAGAGGAGCAAGAGAGGGAGAGGAGCAGGAGAGGGAGAGGAGCGAGGGAGAGGAGCAGGAGAAGAGCGAGAGAGGGAGAGGAGCAGGAGAGGAGAGGGAGAGGAGCGAGGGAGAGGAGCAGGAGGGGAGTGAGAGAGGGAGAGGAGCGAGAGAGGGGACACATGCACACCTCCCCTCTCTCGCTCTCTCTCCCTCTGTCTCTCTCTCTCTCTCTATTTAAATTTAAGGGTCTTTATTGGCATGGTAAACATGTTTACATTGCCAAAGCAAGTGAAATAGATTTCAAATGTCATATTATGTCTATATACACATCGTGTTGTAACGATGTGTAAATAGTCAAAGTACAACAGGGAAAATAAATCAACATAAATATAGGTTGTATTTAGAATGATGTTTGTTCTTCACTTGTTACCCTTTTCTTCTGGCAACAGGTCACAAATATTGCTGCTGTGATGGCACACTGTAGTATTTCACCCAATATATATGGGAGTTTATAAAAATTGGATTTGTTTTCGAAATCTTTGTAGGTCTGTGTAATCAGAGGATTTCTAATATGGTCATACATTTGGCAGGAGTTTAGAAAGTTCTCTCTTCTCTCTCAATTTCAATTCAAGGGGTTTTATTGACATGGGGAAACATATGTTTACATTGCCAAAGCAAGTCTCTCTCTCTCTTAATCTCAATGTAAAGGGGCTTTATTGGCATGGGAAACATATGTTTACATTGCCAAAGCAAGTCTCTCTCTCTCTTAATCTCAATGTAAAGGGGCTTTATTGGCATGGGAAACATATGTTTACATTGCCAAAGCAAGTCTCTCTCTCTCTTAATCTCAATGTAAAGGGGCTTTATTGGCATGGGAAACATATGTGTACATTGCCAAAGCAAGTCTCTCTCTCTCTTAATCTCAATGTAAAGGGGCTTTATTGGCATGGGAAACATATGTTTACATTGCCAAAGCAAGTCTCTCTCTCTCTTAATCTCAATGTAAAGGGGCTTTATTGGCATGGGAAACATATGTTTACGTTGCCAAAGCAAGTCTCTCTCTCTCTTAATCTCAATGTAAAGGGGCTTTATTGGCATGGGAAACATATGTTTACATTGCCAAAGCAAGTCTCTCTCTCTCTTAATCTCAATGTAAAGGGGCTTTATTGGCATGGGAAACATATGTTTAAGTTGCCAAAGCAAGTCTCTCTCTCTCTCTCTCTCTCTCTCTCTCTCTCTCTTTCTCTTTCTCTCTCTCTCTCTCTCTCTCTCTCTCTCTCTCTCTCTCTCTCTCTCTCTCTCTCTCTCTCTCTCTCTCTCTCTCTCTGTCTCTCTCTCTCTGTCTCTCTCTCTCTCTCTCCCCCTCTCTCTCTCTCTCTCTCTCTCTCTCTCTCTCTCTCTCTCTCTCTCTCTCTCTCTCTCCCTCTCTCTCTTGTTCTCTCAATCTGAATTGTATTATTACTCTGGTCGTTAATTTTCTTCGGAACATTCAGAGGCATATAAAGCACCCCTTTTCTCCATTTCCCTCTATCCTCCCTTCTCGGCGCACAGACTGCAGATGAAACTCGTTTGCTATGATGTGTTCGATAAGCTATGTAAGGAATGTGTGTGCGCGCCTGAGTGTGTGGCTATAAGTGTAGAGTGGGGGGCGGGGGGGGGGGCTAAACTAATACATCCTGCTCCGAGGTATGTGCTGCAGCGTGAGCCCGCCGGAGGAAGTTCGTAGAACATGCCCATATTTAGTTATGACGGTTCCCGGTTTCCTCTGTCTAAACTAATTCACTTTGACATGCCACATATCGTCACCATTTTGCCATCTGACATTTCAACTCGACCAAACATTTAATTATATGTGTTCTCTTTTCACAGGATCCAACAAGAGTGTTTAAAAATATATATATATATATTTTAAATGCAGCTGACGTTCGAAGTCATGCGCAACTACTATTTAACGCGTGACAAGGATATAGGAGGCTACAGGCCTACAAAACGTGTCTGTTTGTCAGTGCTGCTTGCCTTGAACGAGTTCCTATTCACTGTGAGTTATTGTGCAATGTTGCAGTAGGCATCACATGCTACTCTATAAGGCATGGGATGGACACATGTTGCAAATCAGCTCATACACTGTAGAAACTTTCCCAGTACATTTACAACATTATAATGGCAGCAGAGTTGCCAGCTAAATACTGTAATTTTGCTTTACATTAGGGATGCTGTAAAATGTTTTACAATAAGAAAAACAGCGCTGTATTATACAATACAGTATTATAGAATACAGCATTATACTGTAAATTAGCCTACTGTAATCATTAGAGGAACACAGCTGTATTATATAATTACAGTAATTTGCTGTATAAAGCTGTAAATGTACAGTACAGCATGTTACCACTAATAGTCTTACTGTAATATTTGTACATAATTGTAATGAATACATGAACGGATTAATTAATTAACTCAATTCATTGAGGGGAGGCGGGGTTTGTAATTTTACTGTAATTGCATGTGATTGGTGCAAGCAGGTTGACTGACAGGTCAATTGTTTTCATATTGCAGCATGTCAAATATATGTGAATTATCACCTTGCACTTCTCGAGGCCTTTGTGCAACTTGAAATTGAAAAACAGACCAAAGGACAATGCAGACTTTGAACTGAAATTATTTTTTTGGAAAGATGTGAAATAAAATGACTTTTTTTTGTTGTCAATCATTAACTTTTTCACGGGGGAAGTATGTCAGTAAAAAATGTTTGTTGTTGAAATTGTAATAATTAAATAAAAACTCTTAGTATCAAGGGGCCAATGAGACAATATGGCGCTGCTACTCTCTGTATTCATATGTATGCATGTATTCAGACTATATTGCTTTGTCTTGCTTCCTTCTATTGTTAATCTTATACTTTATGCCATTTGTCACAATCAATGAAACAGTTTACTGCAAGTCATGTTGTTACGGTATATAGGCCTACAGTTGCAAATGTGCTGGGAAGGGGAGGAGTGAAATGGGTGACTATGACGGGGTCTGACGGGGGGGCGGGACATTTGCCCTGACTTGACCTAATGAATGGGAAAATGTACATTGATTGACACTATCCGTTGGTTTGTTCTTACCCTCCCATCAGTAAAAGTAACGTCGAGTTTAAAAAATAAATAATTATCGAACGAATTCATATGGCTTTCCTTATTTTGATGGAAAATATAAATATATAAGTTTCTATAATAGTTTCTAATAAAATGCATTTAGAATCCATGTTTAATCAAATGTGTCAGTTTATTTGTTTCATGTCTGATACATTCCTCGCAATGTACAAAAGGCTAAAAGAGAATTTCCATGGCGACAAGCAAGTAGGAATACTTATTGTAAATTACTCAATTATAATAGTTCATAAAGCCACTGTTTTATTTTGTGTAGCTCATAGTCTTACAATTTTGTAAACTATATAGGAAAATATTACAATTTGTAAATTTATTGTGAAGAGGCCATAGACTTTTATAATTGCAACAACAACAAAAAAATATCATAATTTTCCAATCAACAAAATTGTAAATAATTGTCTAGCAGAATCTAGCTGACAAGGTACAAATGTCTCGTTCTGCCCCTGAACAGGCAGTTAACCCACTGTCATTGTAAAATAAGAATTTGTTCTTAACTGACGTGCCTAGTTAAATAAAGGTTAAAATACAATTACTAACGGCAGTAAAGACTACAAAGTACAACGTATAGGGGCCGTATGATCAACTGAATTTGTAACATTTTGTTATTCTGTAACGTTTGCATTGTCTACAGAGAAGGATACGCAACAGACGTTGATTCAACGCCACCCCTACAGACTTTCTCTGGCCCTCATGGCATCGTCCACATTGGCCCTTAAACCGACGGGGGTCTGTACTCTGTATGCTATAGCTATCAACAGAACGGCCCTGCATGGTAGGCGTACGCGAGGAAAGAGTTTCAAACATCCCGCACAATTCTCACCCACAATGGACACAAAGCCACACAGCTTATCAGTTTGGCTTCAGAGACAGTGCAGTGAGTCTCACATGGAACCCATACAATGTATAGGCCTATATGTCAACTGTTTGTAAGTTAAAACCCCCTACCCGAGAGTACTCGAGGTCCAGGGTTAGGCAGACATGCAGCATCACTTTCCTGAAGACATTCCACTCAACTGTAGTGTAGTCCTGTTCCTATAGTTTTTGGGGGGTGGGTAAAAAATAAAATAAAAAAAACTCAACAATGTTGATAACAAGGCGCCAGCCAACGTGTCACATTGTTCCTCCAAGCCAATCAGAAACGAAAGAATTCAAAGGGGAAAGTTATATACATCCGTATCCCCACCCCTTACTTAGCCACATGACCAGACATGAACAGCGACGGATACGCCCCCCCCCCCTGCTGCTCAACCATGCCTTATATATTTGACTAAAAAACTGTTTGATTGTCTCTTAAAACAGATCCGCAAGCATTCTTTCACTTAAAGATGACCTTGAACTTTCACTGGAAGGTGAAATGAGGATTCTGATAATACGACGTCATATTATTCTATATAAAGGATACAAGTTATTTGAAATACTTTGCCACAAAACTGGAACTTCAACATTGAATATAATGAATAATGTTTCCTTTGTCATCAGATTGATTAAAAGTAGAAATACATATACATTTACATGAATGTAATTTAGCAGAAGCTCTTAGATATTTATTTAAAGTACAACTAAAAGGTTGATAGGTTTCAAGGCTATTTGTAATTTCTTGTTAGCTATTTCTTGATTGGACGTTTTTAATTGAATGTAGTGTGTTGTGTTTTTTTAAGGATTGTCTAAATGTAACTGTGCATTCTACACAATTTAATATTGTCATGCACGAATGTAATAAATCAAATCGAAACCTATAGCTTCAAGGTTGTAGAATAAAACAAATCATACCAAAATCACCTTGAAATCAGAACAGCGAAACAGTACGTCATTCACTCGTGTAATTCATTGTAGCCGATCAAATGTTCCGTCGTTGTTTTCCTTTCATGAATCTCATGATTAATGTACTCGTGATTTTCCCACTTGTTTCACTTTCTGATTAGCCTCGTGGCATGATGCTGTGAGAATATAGAGCAGTGGCTATTGTGATCATAATTTGTGTGATGTTAAAGTAATCTTTCAAAGGGATTGGATGAGTTATTTAGACTTAGCAAATGCTAAATAACATGACTACTACACACTTCCCCGACTAACTTCCTGGGGAAGTGTGTAGTATTGTTAACCCCAAAAGCACCAACTGGGGGTCAATTTTGACCCCAAACGTTCAAAAAAGTCATAATTTCAACAATAAATTTTTTTTTTTAATCCTTCTTAAATTTTAGGATTTTCTCAAAATACACATTACCGACATGAAAACACAATTTACGATGACTTCTGTCTTAATATGGAGGAATTAAAAATAATCTCTCTTTTGTATGCTGCTGAAAATGATGACTCAAGAGTAAAAAAAACTAAAACAATTGGGCATAAAGGGTATATATATGATCCCTGAAAATATCCAGATATAAGCCAACCGAGATCTGGCCCCTGGGAGGTGTGGCAGCCACTATAACTAAAAAAAAAGAACTACAAATAAATACATACATATATAGATTCCAGTCAATGTCTCTATACCAAGTTGAGAGTCTCACCTTTCAGATGTAATGGGAACTGAATTGAAAGCCTGATAGCATTCCGAAGTTACAGTTAGATACCTGGGCTCCTGTAAAGCCCATAGCATTCCGAAGTTACAGTTAGATACCTGGGCTCCTGTAAAGCCCATAGCATTCCGAAGTTACAGTTAGAAACCTGGGCTCCTATAAAGCCCATAGCATTTGAAGTTACAGTTAGATATCTGGGCTCCTGTAAAGCCCATAGCATTCCGAAGTTACAGTTAGATACCTGGGCTCCTGTAAAGCCCATAGCATTCCGAAGTTACAGTTAGATACCTGGGCTCCTGTAAAGCCCATAGCATTCCGAAGTTACAGTTAGATACCTGGGCTCCTGTAAAGCCCATAGCATTCCGAAGTTACAGTTAGATACCTGGGCTCCTGTAAAGCCCATAGCATTCCGAAGTTACAGTTAGATACCTGGGCTCCTGTAAAGCCCATAGCATTCCGGGTTACAGTTAGATACCTGGGCTCCTGTAAAGCCCATAGCATTCCGAAGTTACAGTTAGATACCTGGGCTCCTGTAAAGCCCATAGCATTCCGAAGTTACAGTTAGATACCTGGGCTCCTGTAAAGCCCATATCATTCCGAAGTTACAGTTAGATACCTGGGCTCCTATAAAGCCCATAGCATTCCGAAGTTCCAGTTAGATATCTGGGCTCGTATAAAGCCAATAGTATCGTTGGCTATTTTAGGTCGTACCGGTACATCAGATTAGCTCAATCGCCAATTTCTCAGCCTCTGAGTTTCACAACACTTTGAATGAATAACAGCAACATGTTTATGCCAAGTTAATGATCAAAATATTGGTTCAAAAACATGAAAATCATACAAATAATGTATTTTTAAACATCACATTTTATTTATAATATGTATTGTATACATTTTAAAATATATAATTAATTTGGGGAATTTAAACGATTTACTTGTGTTAAAAAAGGTAAATAAAATAAGAAGTGATACTTGGGGATTTGGGGTCAAACAGGAGCCCTGTTGGTGCTCTAGGGGGTCAAACATGAGCCCTGTTGGTGCTCTAGGGGGTCAAACAGGAGCCCTGTTGGTGCTCTAGGGGGTCAAACAGGAGCCCTGTTGGTGCTCTAGGGGGTCAAACAGGAGCCCTGTTGGTGCTTCGGGGGTCAAACAGGAGCCCTGTTGGTGCTCTAGGGGTCAAACAGGAGCCCTGTTGGTGCTCTAGGGGTCAAACAGGAGCCCTGTTGGTGCTTCGGGGTCAAACATGAGCACCATTGGTGCTCTAGGGGTCAAACATGAGCCCTGTTGGTGCTCTAGGGGGTCAAACATGAGCCCTGTTGGTGCTCTAGGGGGTCAAACAGGAGCCCTGTTGGTGCTTCGGGGGTCAAACATGAGCACTATTGGTGCTCTAGGGGGTCAAACATGAGCCCTGTTGGTGCTCTAGGGGGTCAAACATGAGCCCTGTTGGTGCTCTAGGGGGTCAAACAGGAGCCCTGTTGGTGCTTCGGGGGTCAAACATGAGCCCGTTTGGTGCTCCGGGAGTAAAACATGAGCCCTATTGGTGCTCTAGGGGGTCAAACATGAACCCTGTAGGTGCTTTAGGGGTCAAACATGAACCCTGTAGGTGCTTTAGGGGTCAAACATGAACCCTGTAGGTGCTTCAGGGGTCAAACATGAACCCTGTAGGTGCTTCGGGGGTCAAAC